>NC_052155.1:141971826-142072226 GCF_902713615.1 Scyliorhinus canicula
CTGATCAGTAGCTCTGCTCTGCTGCCCTCTGCTGGATGATTGCCTTCACTCAAACTCCTCGGGTCTCCTTCGCAGATTCACCTTCAACTTAGGCTGACCGCACTGCACGTATGCAAATTTCCCCAGAACAACTGATCAGTAGCTCTGCTCTGCTGCCCTCTGCTGGATGATTGCCTTCACTCAAACTCCTCGGGTCTCCTTCGCAGATTCACCTTCAACTTAGGCTGACCGCACTGCACGTATGCAAATTTCCCCAGAACAGCTGATCAGTAGCTCTGCTCTGCTGCCCTCTGCTGGATGATTGCCTTCACTCAAACTCCTCGGGTCTCCTTCGCAGATTCACCTTCAACTTAGGCTGACCGCACTGCACGTATGCAAATTTCCCCAGAACAGCTGATCAGTAGCTCTGCTCTGCTGCCCTCTGCTGGATGATTGCCTTCACTCAAACTCCTCGGGTCTCCTTCGCAGATTCACCTTCAACTTAGGCTGACCGCACTGCACGTATGCAAATTTCCCCAGAACAGCTGATCAGTAGCTCTGCTCTGCTGCCCTCTGCTGGATGATTGCCTTCACTCAAACTCCTCGGGTCTCCTTCGCAGATTCACCTTCAACTTAGGCTGACCGCACTGCACGTATGCAAATTTCCCCAGAACAGCTGATCAGTAGCTCTGCTCTGCTGCCCTCTGCTGGATGATTGCCTTCACTCAAACTCCTCGGGTCTCCTTCGCAGATTCACCTTCAACTTAGGCTGACCGCACTGCACGTATGCAAATTTCCCCAGAACAGCTGATCAGTAGCTCTGCTCTGCTGCCCTCTGCTGGATGATTGCCTTCACTCAAACTCCTCGGTCTCCTTCGCAGATTCACCTTCAACTTAGGCTGACCGCACTGCACGTATGCAAATTTCCCCAGAACAGCTGATCAGTAGCTCTGCTCTGCTGCCCTCTGCTGGATGATTGCCTTCACTCAAACTCCTCGGGTCTCCTTCGCAGATTCACCTTCAACTTAGGCTTACTGCACTGCACGTATGCAAATTTCCCCAGAACAGCTGATCAGTAGCTCTGCTCTGCTGCCCTCTGCTGGATGATTGCCTTCACTCAAACTCCTCGGGTCTCCTTCGCAGATTCACCTTCAACTTAGGCTGACCGCACTGCACGTATGCAAATTTCCCCAGAACAGCTGATCAGTAGCTCTGCTCTGCTGCCCTCTGCTGGATGATTGCCTTCACTCAAACTCCTCGGGTCTCCTTCGCAGATTCACCTTCAACTTAGGCTGACCGCACTGCACGTATGCAAATTTCCCCAGAACAGCTGATCAGTAGCTCTGCTCTGCTGCCCTCTGCTGGATGATTGCCTTCACTCAAACTCCTCGGGTCTCCTTCGCAGATTCACCTTCAACTTAGGCTGACCGCACTGCACGTATGCAAATTTCCCCAGAACAGCTGATCAGTAGCTCTGCTCTGCTGCCCTCTGCTGGATGATTGCCTTCACTCAAACTCCTCGGGTCTCCTTCGCAGATTCACCTTCAACTTAGGCTGACCGCACTGCACGTATGCAAATTTCCCCAGAACAGCTGATCAGTAGCTCTGCTCTGCTGCCCTCTGCTGGATGATTGCCTTCACTCAAACTCCTCGGGGCTCCTTCGCAGATTCACCTTCAACTTAGGCTGACCGCACTGCACGTATGCAAATTTCCCCAGAACAGCTGATCAGTAGCTCTGCTCTGCTGCCCTCTGCTGGATGATTGCCTTCACTCAAACTCCTCGGGTCTCCTTCGCAGATTCACCTTCAATTTAGGCTGACCGCACTGCACGTATGCAAATTTCCCCAGAACAGCTGATCAGTAGCTCTGCTCTGCTGCCCTCTGCTGGATGATTGCCTTCACTCAAACTCCTCGGGTCTCCTTCGCAGATTCACCTTCAACTTAGGCTGACCGCACTGCACGTATGCAAATTTCCCCAGAACAGCTGATCAGTAGCTCTGCTCTGCTGCCCTCTGCTGGATGATTGCCTTCACTCAAACTCCTCGGGTCTCCTTCGCAGATTCACCTTCAACTTAGGCTGACCGCACTGCACGTATGCAAATTTCCCCAGAACAGCTGATCAGTAGCTCTGCTCTGCTGCCCTCTGCTGGATGATTGCCTTCACTCAAACTCCTCGGTCTCCTTCGCAGATTCACCTTCAACTTAGGCTGACCGCACTGCACGTATGCAAATTTCCCCAGAACAGCTGATCAGTAGCTCTGCTCTGCTGCCCTCTGCTGGATGATTGCCTTCACTCAAACTCCTCGGGTCTCCTTCGCAGATTCACCTTCAACTTAGGCTGACCGCACTGCACGTATGCAAATTTCCCCAGAACAGCTGATCAGTAGCTCTGCTCTGCTGCCCTCTGCTGGATGATTGCCTTCACTCAAACTCCTCGGGTCTCCTTCGCAGATTCACCTTCAACTTAGGCTGACCGCACTGCACGTATGCAAATTTCCCCAGAACAGCTGATCAGTAGCTCTGCTCTGCTGCCCTCTGCTGGATGATTGCCTTCACTCAAACTCCTCGGGTCTCCTTCGCAGATTCACCTTCAACTTAGGCTGACCGCACTGCACGTATGCAAATTTCCCCAGAACAGCTGATCAGTAGCTCTGCTCTGCTGCCCTCTGCTGGATGATTGCCTTCACTCAAACTCCTCGGGTCTCCTTCGCAGATTCACCTTCAACTTAGGCTGACCGCACTGCACGTATGCAAATTTCCCCAGAACAGCTGATCAGTAGCTCTGCTCTGCTGCCCTCTGCTGGATGATTGCCTTCACTCAAACTCCTCGGGTCTCCTTCGCAGATTCACCTTCAACTTAGGCTGACCGCACTGCACGTATGCAAATTTCCCCAGAACAGCTGATCAGTAGCTCTGCTCTGCTGCCCTCTGCTGGATGATTGCCTTCACTCAAACTCCTCGGGTCTCCTTCGCAGATTCACCTTCAACTTAGGCTGACCGCACTGCACGTATGCAAATTTCCCCAGAACAGCTGATCAGTAGCTCTGCTCTGCTGCCCTCTGCTGGATGATTGCCTTCACTCAAACTCCTCGGGTCTCCTTCGCAGATTCACCTTCAACTTAGGCTGACCGCACTGCACGTATGCAAATTTCCCCAGAACAGCTGATCAGTAGCTCTGCTCTGCTGCCCTCTGCTGGATGATTGCCTTCACTCAAACTCCTCGGGTCTCCTTCGCAGATTCACCTTCAACTTAGGCTGACCGCACTGCACGTATGCAAATTTCCCCAGAACAGCTGATCAGTAGCTCTGCTCTGCTGCCCTCTGCTGGATGATTGCCTTCACTCAAACTCCTCGGGTCTCCTTCGCAGATTCACCTTCAACTTAGGCTGACCGCACTGCACGTATGCAAATTTCCCCAGAACAGCTGATCAGTAGCTCTGCTCTGCTGCCCTCTGCTGGATGATTGCCTTCACTCAAACTCCTCGGGTCTCCTTCGCAGATTCACCTTCAACTTAGGCTGACCGCACTGCACGTATGCAAATTTCCCCAGAACAGCTGATCAGTAGCTCTGCTCTGCTGCCCTCTGCTGGATGATTGCCTTCACTCAAACTCCTCGGGTCTCCTTCGCAGATTCACCTTCAACTTAGGCTGACCGCACTGCACGTATGCAAATTTCCCCAGAACAGCTGATCAGTAGCTCTGCTCTGCTGCCCTCTGCTGGATGATTGCCTTCACTCAAACTCCTCGGGTCTCCTTCGCAGATTCACCTTCAACTTAGGCTGACCGCACTGCACGTATGCAAATTTCCCCAGAACAGCTGATCAGTAGCTCTGCTCTGCTGCCCTCTGCTGGATGATTGCCTTCACTCAAACTCCTCGGGTCTCCTTCGCAGATTCACCTTCAACTTAGGCTGACCGCACTGCACGTATGCAAATTTCCCCAGAACAGCTGATCAGTAGCTCTGCTCTGCTGCCCTCTGCTGGATGATTGCCTTCACTCAAACTCCTCGGGTCTCCTTCGCAGATTCACCTTCAACTTAGGCTGACCGCACTGCACGTATGCAAATTTCCCCAGAACAGCTGATCAGTAGCTCTGCTCTGCTGCCCTCTGCTGGATGATTGCCTTCACTCAAACTCCTCGGGTCTCCTTCGCAGATTCACCTTCAACTTAGGCTGACCGCACTGCACGTATGCAAATTTCCCCAGAACAGCTGATCAGTAGCTCTGCTCTGCTGCCCTCTGCTGGATGATTGCCTTCACTCAAACTCCTCGGGTCTCCTTCGCAGATTCACCTTCAACTTAGGCTGACCGCACTGCACGTATGCAAATTTCCCCAGAACAGCTGATCAGTAGCTCTGCTCTGCTGCCCTCTGCTGGATGATTGCCTTCACTCAAACTCCTCGGGCCTCCTTCGCAGATTCACCTTCAACTTAGGCTGACCGCACTGCACGTATGCAAATTTCCCAGAACAGCTGATCAGTAGCTCTGCTCTGCTGCCCTCTGCTGGATGATTGCCTTCACTCAAACTCCTCGGGTCTCCTTCGCAGATTCACCTTCAACTTAGGCTGACCGCACTGCACGTATGCAAATTTCCCCAGAACAGCTGATCAGTAGCTCTGCTCTGCTGCCCTCTGCTGGATGATTGCCTTCACTCAAACTCCTCGGGTCTCCTTCGCAGATTCACCTTCAACTTAGGCTGACCGCACTGCACGTATGCAAATTTCCCCAGAACAGCTGATCAGTAGCTCTGCTCTGCTGCCCTCTGCTGGATGATTGCCTTCACTCAAACTCCTCGGGTCTCCTTCGCAGATTCACCTTCAACTTAGGCTGACCGCACTGCACGTATGCAAATTTCCCCAGAACAGCTGATCAGTAGCTCTGCTCTGCTGCCCTCTGCTGGATGATTGCCTTCACTCAAACTCCTCGGGTCTCCTTCGCAGATTCACCTTCAACTTAGGCTGCCCGCACTGCACGTATGCAAATTTCCCCAGAACAGCTGATCAGTAGCTCTGCTCTGCTGCCCTCTGCTGGATGATTGCCTTCACTCAAACTCCTCGGGCTCCTTCGCAGATTCACCTTCAACTTAGGCTGACCGCACTGCACGTATGCAAATTTCCCCAGAACAGCTGATCAGTAGCTCTGCTCTGCTGCCCTCTGCTGGATGATTGCCTTCACTCAAACTCCTCGGGTCTCCTTCGCAGATTCACCTTCAACTTAGGCTGCCCGCACTGCACGTATGCAAATTTCCCCAGAACAGCTGATCAGTAGCTCTGCTCTGCTGCCCTCTGCTGGATGATTGCCTTCACTCAAACTCATCGGGTCTCCTTCGCAGATTCACCTTCAACTTAGGCTGCCCGCACTGCACGTATGCAAATTTCCCCAGAACAGCTGATCAGTAGCTCTGCTCTGCTGCCCTCTGCTGGATGATTGCCTTCACTCAAACTCCTCGGGTCTCCTTCGCAGATTCACCTTCAACTTAGGCTGACCGCACTGCACGTATGCAAATTTCCCCAGAACAGCTGATCAGTAGCTCTGCTCTGCTGCCCTCTGCTGGATGATTGCCTTCACTCAAACTCCTCGGGTCTCCTTCGCAGATTCACCTTCAACTTAGGCTGACCGCACTGCACGTATGCAAATTTCCCCAGAACAGCTGATCAGTAGCTCTGCTCTGCTGCCCTCTGCTGGATGATTGCCTTCACTCAAACTCCTCGGGTCTCCTTCGCAGATTCACCTTCAACTTAGGCTGACCGCACTGCACGTATGCAAATTTCCCCAGAACAGCTGATCAGTAGCTCTGCTCTGCTGCCCTCTGCTGGATGATTGCCTTCACTCAAACTCCTCGGGCTCCTTCGCAGATTCACCTTCAACTTAGGCTGACCGCACTGCACGTATGCAAATTTCCCCAGAACAGCTGATCAGTAGCTCTGCTCTGCTGCCCTCTGCTGGATGATTGCCTTCACTCAAACTCATCGGGTCTCCTTCGCAGATTCACCTTCAACTTAGGCTGCCCGCACTGCACGTATGCAAATTTCCCCAGAACAGCTGATCAGTAGCTCTGCTCTGCTGCCCACTGCTGGATGATTGCCTTACCTCAAACTCCTCCGCAGATTCACCTTCAACTTAGGCTGACCGCATTGCACGTATGCAAATTTCCCCAGAACAGCTGATCAGTAGCTCTACTCTGCTGGATGATTGCCTTCACTCAAACTCCTCGGGTCTCCTTCGCAGATTCACCTTCAACTTAGGCTGACCGCACTGCACGTATGCAAATTTCCCCAGAACAGCTGATCAGTAGCTCTGCTCTGCTGCCCTCTGCTGGATGATTGCCTTCACTCAAACTCCTCGGGTCTCCTTCGCAGATTCACCTTCAACTTAGGCTGACCGCACTGCAAGTATGCAAATTTCCCCAGAACAGCTGATCAGTAGCTCTGCTCTGCTGCCCTCTGCTGGATGATTGCCTTCACTCAAACTCCTCGGGTCTCCTTCGCAGATTCACCTTCAACTTAGGCTGACCGCACTGCACGTATGCAAATTTCCCCAGAACAGCTGATCAGTAGCTCTGCTCTGCTGCCCTCTGCTGGATGATTGCCTTCACTCAAACTCCTCGGGTCTCCTTCGCAGATTCACCTTCAACTTAGGCTGCCCGCACTGCACGTATGCAAATTTCCCCAGAACAGCTGATCAGTAGCTCTACTCTGCTGGATGATTGCCTTCACTCAAACTCCTCGGGTCTCCTTCGCAGATTCACCTTCAACTTTAGGCTGACCGCACTGCACGTATGCAAATTTCCCCAGAACAGCTGATCAGTAGCTCTGCTCTGCTGCCCTCTGCTGGATGATTGCCTTCACTCAAACTCCTCGGGTCTCCTTCGCAGATTCACCTTCAACTTAGGCTTACCGCACTGCACGTATGCAAATTTCCCCAGAACAGCTGATCAGTAGCTCTGCTCTGCTGCCCTCTGCTGGATGATTGCCTTCACTCAAACTCCTCGGGTCTCCTTCGCAGATTCACCTTCAACTTAGGCTGACCGCACTGCACGTATGCAAATTTCCCCAGAACAGCTGATCAGTAGCTCTGCTCTGCTGCCCTCTGCTGGATGATTGCCTTCACTCAAACTCCTCGGGTCTCCTTCGCAGATTCACCTTCAACTTAGGCTGACCGCACTGCACGTATGCAAATTTCCCCAGAACAGCTGATCAGTAGCTCTGCTCTGCTGCCCTCTGCTGGATGATTGCCTTCACTCAAACTCCTCGGGTCTCCTTCGCAGATTCACCTTCAACTTAGGCTGACCGCACTGCACGTATTCAAATTTCCCCAGAACAGCTGATCAGTAGCTCTGCTCTGCTGCCCTCTGCTGGATGATTGCCTTCACTCAAACTCCTCGGGTCTCCTTCGCAGATTCACCTTCAACTTAGGCTGACCGCACTGCACGTATGCAAATTTCCCCAGAACAGCTGATCAGTAGCTCTGCTCTGCTGCCCTCTGCTGGATGCTTGCCTTCACTCAAACTCCTCGGGTCTCCTTCGCAGATTCACCTTCAACTTAGGCTGACCGCACTGCACGTATGCAAATTTCCCCAGAACAGCTGATCAGTAGCTCTGCTCTGCTGCCCTCTGCTGGATGATTGCCTTCACTCAAACTCCTCGGGTCTCCTTCGCAGATTCACCTTCAACTTAGGCTGCCCGCACTGCACGTATTCAAATTTCCCCAGAACAGCTGATCAGTAGCTCTGCTCTGCTGCCCTCTGCTGGATGATTGCCTTCACTCAAACTCCTCGGGTCTCCTTCGCAGATTCACCTTCAACTTAGGCTGACCGCACTGCACGTATGCAAATTTCCCCAGAACAGCTGATCAGTAGCTCTGCTCTGCTGCCCTCTGCTGGATGATTGCCTTCACTCAAACTCCTCGGGTCTCCTTCGCAGATTCACCTTCAACTTAGGCTGACCGCACTGCACGTATGCAAATTTCCCCAGAACAGCTGATCAGTAGCTCTGCTCTGCTGCCCTCTGCTGGATGATTGCCTTCACTCAAACTCCTCGGGTCTCCTTCGCAGATTCACCTTCAACTTAGGCTGACCGCACTGCACGTATGCAAATTTCCCCAGAACAGCTGATCAGTAGCTCTGCTCTGCTGCCCTCTGCTGGATGATTGCCTTCACTCAAACTCCTCGGGTCTCCTTCGCAGATTCACCTTCAACTTAGGCTGACCGCACTGCACGTATGCAAATTTCCCCAGAACAGCTGATCAGTAGCTCTGCTCTGCTGCCCTCTGCTGGATGATTGCCTTCACTCAAACTCCTCGGGTCTCCTTCGCAGATTCACCTTCAACTTAGGCTGACCACACTGCAAGTATGCAAATTTCCCCAGAACAGCTGATCAGTAGCTCTGCTCTGCTGCCCTCTGCTGGATGATTGCCTTCACTCAAACTCCTCGGGTCTCCTTCGCAGATTCACCTTCAACTTAGGCTGACCGCACTGCACGTATGCAAATTTCCCCAGAACAGCTGATCAGTAGCTCTGCTCTGCTGCCCTCTGCTGGATGATTGCCTTCACTCAAACTCATCGGGTCTCCTTCGCAGATTCACCTTCAACTTAGGCTGCCCGCACTGCACGTATGCAAATTTCCCCAGAACAGCTGATCAGTAGCTCTGCTCTGCTGCCCTCTGCTGGATGATTGCCTTCACTCAAACTCCTCGGGTCTCCTTCGCAGATTCACCTTCAACTTAGGCTGACCGCACTGCACGTATGCAAATTTCCCCAGAACAGCTGATCAGTAGCTCTGCTCTGCTGCCCTCTGCTGGATGATTGCCTTCACTCAAACTCCTCGGGTCTCCTTCGCAGATTCACCTTCAACTTAGGCTGACCGCACTGCACGTATGCAAATTTCCCCAGAACAGCTGATCAGTAGCTCTGCTCTGCTGCCCTCTGCTGGATGATTGCCTTCACTCAAACTCCTCGGGTCTCCTTCGCAGATTCACCTTCAACTTAGGCTGCCCGCACTGCACGTATGCAAATTTCCCCAGAACAGCTGATCAGTAGCTTGCTCTGCTGCCCTCTGCTGGATGATTGCCTTCACTCAAACTCCTCGGGTCTCCTTCGCAGATTCACCTTCAACTTAGGCTGCCCGCACTGCACGTATGCAAATTTCCCCAGAACAGCTGATCAGTAGCTCTGCTCTGCTGCCCTCTGCTGGATGATTGCCTTCACTCAAACTCCTCGGGTCTCCTTCGCAGATTCACCTTCAACTTAGGCTGCCCGCACTGCACGTATGCAAATTTCCCCAGAACAGCTGATCAGTAGCTCTGCTCTGCTGCCCTCTGCTGGATGATTGCCTTCACTCAAAATCCTCGGGCTCCTTCGCAGATTCACCTTCAACTTAGGCTGACCGCACTGCACGTATGCAAATTTCCCCAGAACAGCTGATCAGTAGCTCTGCTCTGCTGCCCTCTGCTGGATGATTGCCTTCACTCAAACTCCTCGGGTCTCCTTCGCAGATTCACCTTCAACTTAGGCTGACCGCACTGCACGTATGCAAATTTCCCCAGAACAGCTGATCAGTAGCTCTGCTCTGCTGCCCGTCTGCTGGATGATTGCCTTCACTCCAACTCCTCGGGGCTCCTTCGCAGATTCACCTTCAACTTAGGCTGACCGCACGGCACGTATGCAAATTTCCCCAGAACAGCTGATCAGTAGCTCTGCTCTGCTGCCCTCTGCTGGATGATTGCCTTCACTCAAACTCATCGGGTCTCCTTCGCGGATTCACCTTCAACTTAGGCTGCCCGCACTGCACGTATGCAAATTTCCCCAGAACAGCTGATCAGTAGCTCTGCTCTGCTGCCCTCTGCTGGATGATTGCCTTCACTCAAACTCCTCGGGTCTCCTTCGCAGATTCACCTTCAACTTAGGCTGCCCGCACTGCACGTATTCAAATTTCCCCAGAACAGCTGATCAGTAGCTCTGCTCTGCTGCCCTCTGCTGGATGATTGCCTTCACTCAAACTCCTCGGGTCTCCTTCGCAGATTCACCTTCAACTTAGGCTGACCGCACTGCACGTATGCAAATTTCCCCAGAACAGCTGATCAGTAGCTCTGCTCTGCTGCCCTCTGCTGGATGATTGCCTTCACTCAAACTCCTCGCGTCTCCTTCGCAGATTCACCTTCAACTTAGGCTGCCCGCACTGCACGTATGCAAATTTCCCCAGAACAGCTGATCAGTAGCTCTGCTCTGCTGCCCTCTGCTGGATGATTGCCTTCACTCAAACTCCTCGGGTCTCCTTCGCAGATTCACCTTCAACTTAGGCTGACCGCACTGCACGTATGCAAATTTCCCCAGAACAGCTGATCAGTAGCTCTGCTCTGCTGCCCTCTGCTGGATGATTGCCTTCACTCAAACTCCTCGGGTCTCCTTCGCAGATTCACCTTCAACTTAGGCTGCCCGCACTGCACGTATGCAAATTTCCCCAGAACAGCTGATCAGTAGCTCTGCTCTGCTGCCCTCTGCTGGATGATTGCCTTCACTCAAACTCCTCGGGTCTCCTTCGCAGATTCACCTTCAACTTAGGCTGACCGCACTGCACGTATGCAAATTTCCCCAGAACAGCTGATCAGTAGCTCTGCTCTGCTGCCGTCTGCTGGATGATTGCCTTCACTCAAACTCCTCGGGTCTCCTTCGCAGATTCACCTTCAACTTAGGCTGCCCGCACTGCACGTATTCAAATTTCCCCAGAACAGCTGATCAGTAGCTCTGCTCTGCTGCCCTCTGCTGGATGATTGCCTTCACTCAAACTCCTCGGGTCTCCTTCGCAGATTCACCTTCAACTTAGGCTGACCGCACTGCACGTATGCAAATTTCCCCAGAACAGCTGATCAGTAGCTCTGCTCTGCTGCCCTCTGCTGGATGATTGCCTTCACTCAAACTCCTCGGGTCTCCTTCGCAGAGTCACCTTCAACTTAGGCTGCCCGCACTGCACGTATGCAAATTTCCCCAGAACAGCTGATCAGTAGCTCTGCTCTGCTGCCCTCTGCTGGATGATTGCCTTCACTCAAACTCCTCGGGTCTCCTTCGCAGACTCACCTTCAACTTAGGCTGACCGCACTGCACGTATGCAAATTTCCCCAGAACAGCTGATCAGTAGCTCTGCTCTGCTGCCCTCTGCTGGATGATTGCCTTCACTCAAACTCCTCGGGTCTCCTTCGCAGATTCACCTTCAACTTAGGCTGCCCGCACTGCACGTATGCAAATTTCCCCAGAACAGCTGATCAGTAGCTCTGCTCTGCTGCCCTCTGCTGGATGATTGCCTTCACTCAAACTCCTCGGGTCTCCTTCGCAGATTCACCTTCAACTTAGGCTGACCGCACTGCACGTATGCAAATTTCCCCAGAACAGCTGATCAGTATCTCTGCTCTGCTGCCCTCTGCTGGATGATTGCCTTCACTCAAACTCCTCGGGTCTCCTTCGCAGATTCACCTTCAACTTAGGCTGCCCGCACTGCACGTATGCAAATTTCCCCAGAACAGCTGATCAGTAGCTCTGCTCTGCTGCCCTCTGCTGGATGATTGCCTTCACTCAAACTCCTCGGGTCTCCTTCGCAGATTCAACTTCAACTTAGGCTGACCGCACTGCACGTATGCAAATTTCCCCAGAACAGCTGATCAGTAGCTCTGCTCTGCTGCCCTCTGCTGGATGATTGCCTTCACTCAAACTCCTCGGGTCTCCTTCGCAGATTCACCTTCAACTTAGGCTGACCGCACTGCACGTATGCAAATTTCCCCAGAACAGCTGATCAGTAGCTCTGCTCTGCTGCCCTCTGCTGGATGATTGCCTTCACTCAAACTCCTCGGGTCTCCTTCGCAGATTCACCTTCAACTTAGGCTGACCACACTGCAAGTATGCAAATTTCCCCAGAACAGCTGATCAGTATCTCTGCTCTGCTGCCCTCTGCTGGATGATTGCCTTCACTCAAACTCCTCGGGTCTCCTTCGCAGATTCACCTTCAACTTAGGCTGACCGCACTGCACGTATGCAAATTTCCCCAGAACAGCTGATCAGTAGCTCTGCTCTGCTGCCCTCTGCTGGATGATTGCCTTCACTCAAACTCCTCGGGTCTCCTTCGCAGATTCACCTTCAACTTAGGCTGCCCGCACTGCACGTATGCAAATTTCCCCAGAACAGCTGATCAGTAGCTCTGCTCTGCTGCCCTCTGCTGGATGATTGCCTTCACTCAAACTCCTCGGGTCTCCTTCGCAGATTCACCTTCAACTTAGGCTGACCGCACTGCACGTATGCAAATTTCCCCAGAACAGCTGATCAGTAGCTCTGCTCTGCTGCCCTCTGCTGGATGATTGCCTTCACTCAAACTCCTCGGGTCTCCTTCGCAGATTCACCTTAACTTAGGCTGACCGCACTGCACGTATGCAAATTTCCCCAGAACAGCTGATCAGTAGCTCTGCTCTGCTGCCCTCTGCTGGATGATTGCCTTCACTCAAACTCCTCGGGGCTCCTTCGCAGATTCACCTTCAACTTAGGTTGACCGCACTGCACGTATGCAAATTTCCCCAGAACAGCTGATCAGTAGCTCTGCTCTGCTGCCCTCTGCTGGATGATTGCCTTCACTCAAACTCCTCGGGTCTCCTTCGCAGATTCACCTTCAACTTAGGCTGCCCGCACTGCACGTATGCAAATTTCCCCAGAACAGCTGATCAGTAGCTCTGCTCTGCTGCCCTCTGCTGGATGATTGCCTTCACTCAAACTCCTCGGGTCTCCTTCGTGTTGTGGGAGTTGGGGGTGGTGGGTGCTGAGGTGGTGCAGTACAGTGGTGCATGTGCACCTGCTCAGTGAACCCCCATCCCCTAGTTGGTGAAACATGCGTTGATCAATGCCTCCCGTGCTCACTGGCCCTGCCGGTGGCGTCTTGCAGCCTCCCGCCCAGCAACCAGCCCTTCAGCTGGTTGGTCACAGACCACCGGCACGTTCATGGAGTGGGCCCCCTTCCTGTTCATGAACACAGCCCTGTTATCCGCTGGCGGCCACATGGTGATGTGCACCCCATCAATCACCCCTATACTATGGGTATCCTGGACATGGCAGCAAAGTCCACTGCAGGGCATCCTGATGGGCACGGTCCATTGGGAACTGGATGTAGAGCTCCGCGATGTCGTACAGGGCGCCCTTCATTGCATGGATGCACCTGTGCTCCGATGCCTAGGAGATGCCAGGTCCCTATTTGGTGACTGGAATGATCTCGTGGCATAGATGTTCAGGGCCAGTGTCACCTTGACCGCCAGAGGGAGAGGGTGTCCTCTTCCAGTCCCATGCGGTGCCAGGTGTGCCATCAGGTGGCAGATGTGGGCGATGGTCCGGGAGGTCATCAAAGGACTAGTGGCGCCGGTACACACGAGGGCTGGGATTCTCCCCTACCCGGCGGGGAGGGGGGTCCTGGCGTAGCGGAGTGGCGCCAACCACTCCGGTGTCGGGGTGGTTGGCGCCACGCCGACTGTGCCAAAACCGGCCTTTGGCGCCCGCCGCCTGGACAAGATAGTTTCTCTATTACTCCTACTACCACTTCACCAATCTTCACTGGACTTTCCAACCTCACCTTAGAAAATGGAACATGACTCCTCGCACCCTGAATTTCACATATTACCACTTTTTCTGGCAACATTCTTCGCAAACTACATCTCTTACCATTAAGGATCGACTAGCTCCCATATCTCTTTAAATTGTGACTTCTTTACCTGCTCCTTCTGATACACATGAGTAAACTTTACCCACACAAGTAAATTCTTTAAAGAGATCTGGCACCTTCTGAGCAATCATCTCTTGATTAGGCTGTACAACCTTTTGCACCTCCTTTGCTTCGCTTGGGCTTTCTTTTACCACTTTAACAAACCCCACTGTCTTATCCTATTTTACCACATCAGCCTTCCCAGTGCTTTTCTTCAACCACCAACACTGTGACTTTACATGGCCTAGTTTATTACAGTGAAAACATTTGATACTTTTCATTTCTTTTCCGTCCTCTTGGATTTCGTTTTTAATCTGAGGTGCACTCTCATTATTATCTCCCATCAGATCACCATTACCTTTACCACTTGAGTATTTCCCATGTCCATAGTTTCTATTCCTCACAGGCTGAAACTGATGTCAGAAACCAAACTTTGATTTATGAACTAATACATAATCATCTGCCATCTCTGCTGCTAATCCCACAGTTTTAACCCTCTGCTCGTCCACATGTTTCTCACTACATCAGGAATTGAATTTTTAAACTCCTCCAAAAGTATAATTTCTCTGAGAGTTTCATACGTTTGACCTATTTTCAAAGCCCTTATCCACCAATCAAAATTACTTTGTTGGAGCCTTTCAAACTCCATGTATGTTTGACCAAATTCTTTCCTTAAATTTCTAAACCTTTTTCTGTAGGCTTCAGGCACTAGTTCATATGCACCTGAGATGGATTTTTTCACCTCCTCATAAGTCCAAGATACCTCCTCTGGTAGTGATGCAAACACTTCACCAGCCCAACCTACCAGCTTTGTTTCAATCAGTAATACCCACATGTCCTATGGCCATTTCATTTGTTATGCTCCCTTCTCAAATGAAATGAAAAATGCTTCCATTTCCTTCTCGTCAAACCTTGGCAATGCTTGGACATATTTAAATAGATCCCCAACAAACCTTCAACTATGACGCTCTTTTTCACTATCCTCATCACTATCATCCAACTGTGCATTTCCCTTTATGCCTTCAATTTTAACTGACTGTCATATTCCTGCCCCTCCAAGGGCATCATAATAACATTAAACAGCCTATAAGCATTCAGAAATAATTGACGCCACTTCACAACTCCCATCTGGTCCTCCCTATCTCCCCCAGCATGCAATCCTCGATCCGCGATGCTAACACCGTCACTAAGTGCATCGCATCAACATTAACCCGAACTCCATCTAGTACTTCTGTCTCTCCTTCTATTGGTGCCACAAAGTACTTCCGATCCACCCTCAGAATCTCATCGACCAGCCTTGCTCTCTCCTTCCATAAGACCATAAGACATAGGAGCAGAATTAGGCCACTCAGCCCATTGAGTCTGCTTGCCATTCAATCATGGCTGATATTTTCTCATCCCCATTCTAAGAACAAAGAACAAAGCAAATTACAGCACCATAACAGGCCCTTCGGCCCTCCCAGCCTGCGCCGATCCAGATCCTTTATCTAAACCTGTCTCCTATTTTCCAAGGATCTACTTCTCTCTGTTCCCCGCCCATTCATATATCTGTCTAGATGCCTCTTAAATGATGCTATCATACCTGCCTCTATCACCTCCGCTGGCAAAGCATTCCAGGCACCCACCACCCTCTGCATAAAAAACTTTCCACGCACATCTCCCTTTAAACTTTCCCCCTCTCACTTTGAAATCGTGACCCCTTATAATTGACACCCCCACTCTTGGGAAAAGCTTGTTGCTATCCACCCTGTCCATCCCTCTCATAATTTTGTATACGTCAATCAGGTCTCCCCTCAACCTCCATCTTTCCAACGAAAATAATCCTAATCTACTCAACCTTTTTTCATAGCTAGTACCCTCCACACCAGGCAACATCCTGGTGAACCTCCTCTGCACCCTCTCTAAAGAATCCACATCCTTCTGGTAATGTGGTGACCAGAACTGTACACAGTATTCCAAATGTGGCCAAACCAAAGTCCTATACAACTGTAACATGACCTGCCGACTCTTGTACTCAATACCCCGTCCGATGAAGGCAAGCATGCTATATGCCTTCTTGACCACTTCGATCTGCGTTGCCAACTTCAGGGTACAATGGACCTGAACTCCCAGATCTCTTTGTACATCAATTTTCCCCAATTTTCCATTGACCATATAGTCTGCTATTGAATTGGATCTTCCAAAATGCATCACCTCGCATTTGCCTGGATTGAACTCCATCTGCCATTTCTCTGCCCAGCTCTCCAATCCATCTATATTTTGCTGTATTCTCTGACAGTCCCCCTCGCTATCTACAACCCCACCAATCTTAGTATCATCTGCAAACTTGCTAATCAGACCACCTATACCTTCGTCCAGATCATTTATGTAGATCACAAACAACAGTGGTCCGAGCATGGATCCCTGTGGAACACCACCAGTCACCCTTCTCCATTTTGAGACACTCCCTTCCACCACTACTCTCTGTCTCCTGTTGCCCAGCCAGTTCTTTATCCATCTAGCTAGTACACCCTGAACCCCATGCGAGTTCACTTTTTCCATCAACCTGCCATGGGAAACTTTATCAAAGGCCTTACTGAAGTCCATGTATATGACATCTACAGCCCTTCCCTCATCAATTAACTTTGTCACTTCCTCAGAGAATTCTATTAGGTTTGTTAGACATTAACTTCCCTGCACAAAACCATGCTGCTTATCACTCATAAGTCTATTTTCTTCCAAATATGAATAGATCCTATCCCTCAGTATCTTCTCCAACAGTTTGCCTCCTACTGACATCAATCTCACAGATCTGTAATTCCCTGGATTATCCCTGCTACCCTTCTTAAACAAAGGGACAACATTAGCAATTCTCCAGCCCTCCGGGACCTCACCCGTGCTCAAGGATGCTGCAAAGACATCTGCCAACTTGACCTAGAGTATTTAAACAACCATCCCTAACCTCAACATCCGTCTTGTCACTCTCCTTGGTGAATACCGATGCAAAGTACTCATTAAGAATCTCACCCATTTCCTCTGACTCCATGCATAAATTCCCTCTTTTGTCTTTGAGTGGGCCAAACCTTTCTCTAGTAACCCTCTTGCTCCTTATATACGAATAAGAGTCTTTGGGATTTTCCTTAACCCTTTTAGCCAAAGATATTTCATGACCCCTTTTAGCCCTCTTTATTGCGCGTTTGAGATTTGTCCTACTTTCCCAATATTCCTCCAAAGCTTCATCAGTTTTAAGTCGCCTAGATCTTATATATGCTTCCTTTTTCATCTGAGCTAGTCTCACAATTCCACCCGTCATCCATGGTTCCCTAATCTTGCCATTTCTATCCCTCATTTTCACAGGAACATGTCTGTCCTGCACTCTAATCAACCTTTCCTTAAAAGACTCCCACACTTCAAATGTGGACTTACCCTTAAACAGCTGCTCCCAATCCACATTCCCTAGCTCCTGCCAAAATTTGTTACAGTTGGCTTTTCCCTGAGGACCTTTAGGACCACTCTTGTCTTTGTCCATGAGTATTCTAAAACTTACGGAATTGTGATCGCTATTCCCAAAGTAATCACCGACTGAAACTTCAGCCACCTGGCTGGGATCATTCCCCAATACCAGGTCCAGTATGACCCCTTCCCGAGTTGGACTATTTACATACTGCTCTAAAAAACTCTCCTGGATGCTCCTTACAAATTCTCCTCCATCTATGCCTCCAAAACTACACGAGTCCCATTCAATGTTGGGGAAGTTAAAATCTCCCCTCACGACCACCCTATTGCTCCTACATTTTTCTATACTCTGTCTACATATTTGTACCTCTATTTCACGCTCGCTTTTGGGAGGCCTGCAGTAAAGTCCCAACAATCTTACTGCATCCTTCCTATTTCTTAGTTCTCCCCATATTGCCTCAGTGCTCAAATCCTCCATCATGCCCTCCTTTATCACAGCTGTGATATCTTCTCTGACCAGTAATTCAACTCCTCCACCCCTTTTACCTTCATCTCTGTACCTCCTGAAGCATCTGTACCTTGGGATATTTAGTTGCCAATCTTGCCCATCCCTCAACGAAGTCTCATTAATACCAATAACATCATATTCCCAGGTACTAATCCAAGCCCTAAATTCATCTGCCTTACCTGCTACACTTCCTGCATTAAAATAAATGCACCTCAGACCACCTGTCCCTATGTGTTCATTATCTCTTCCCTGTCTACTCTTCCCCTTAGTCTCAATGAGTTTATTATCTAGTACCTTACTGGCTTTAGTTGCAGCCTCTTTACTGACCTCTGACTTCCTAATCTGGTTCCCATCCCCCTGCCACATTAGTTTAAAACATCCCCAACAGTGTTAGCAAAAGCACCCCCTGGGACACTGGTTCCAGTCCTGCCCAGGTGTAGACCATCCGATTTGTAATGGTCCCACCGCCCCCAGAACCGGTTCCAAGTTCCCAAAAATCTCAACCCCTCCCTCCTGCACCATCTCTCAAGCCACGTATTCATTCTGACTATTCTTGAATTTCTACTCTGACTGTCTCATGGCACTGGTAGCAATCCTGAGATTACTACCTTTGAGGTCCTACTTTTTAACTTATCTCCTAACTCTGCAATTCTGATTTTCGAAACTCGTCCCGGTTTTTACCTATATCGTTGGTGCCTATATGCACCACGACAACTGGCTGTTCACCCTCCCCTTCAGTATGTCCTGCAGCTGATCTGAGACATCCCTGACCCGTGCACCCGGGAGGCAACATACCATTCGGGAGTCTCGTTTTCGACCACAGAACCGCCTGTCTACTCCCCTTACGATTGAATCCCCTATGACTACAGTCCTGCCAGTCTTTTTCCTGCCCTTCTGTGCAGCAGAGCCAGCCACGGTGCCATGAGCCTGGCCACTACTGCCTTCCCCTGGTGAGTCATCTCCCCCAACGGTATCCAAAATGGTATACCTGTTTTGGAGGGAGATGACCGCAGCGGACGCCTGCACCACCTTCCTGCTCTTTCTCTGCCTTTTGGTCACCCATTCCCTGTCTCCCTCACCAATCCTAATCTGCGGTGTGACCAACTCACTGAATGTGCTATCCACGACCTCCTCAGCATCGCAGATGTTCCAAAGTGAGTCCATCCGCAGACCCAGAGCCGTCATGAAGTCTAACAGGAGCTGCAACTGGACACACTTCTCGCACATGAAGGAGTCAGGGACATCAGCCACCTCCCTGAACTCCCACATTGAGCACGAGGAGCATAACACGGATCTGGGATCTCCTGCCGTTTTTACAATTTATCATAACTGATTACAAATATAACATCAAATAATGAATAAGTGAAAGGAATAAAGATTTTACTTACCAATCACAATACTTACCAACACACGAAGAGTTACATTTCTCCCAGCTACTGCAAATTGGAGCACTTTCCTTACCAGCCAATCAGGTCACTGTTTAGCGGTGATGTCACTGATGAGCCATCAATCGAACGCGAGACGAGTTGCTGTACAAAAGTTAGGCTTTAATAAGCTAGACCTTAGCCCTGCGGTCGACTACAATAAATGGAAGACCGGCGGGCGTTCTGACTATTTATACCTCGGTATGGAGGCGTGGTTAACTCAGCCTCTTGACCAATCGGAGAGCCGTCACATGACTGGTCTCAACCAATCGGTCGAGAGGCACATGACCGACCAGGACCAATGGTAAGCCGGTGTTCTGCACCAATGGCAGACAGCTATGCAAATCATACCACCACAGTCACTCTTCAAATTTATCCCCAAAGACCCTATAGCCGCTGTTTAATCCGCGAAGCAGCGAGTTTAAATACTGACCGCTGGACTCTGTATCTCCGCTCACTCCAACAGCTGAATTCCCACCGAAAAGGCTCGAATCCGCGAAGCAGCTAGTTTAAATACTCACCACTCGACTCTGTATCTCCGCCCACCACAACAGCTGAATTCCTGCTGAAAAGTACAGCACAGGACAGACATTTCGGCCCACGATGTTGTGCCGACCATTTATCCTAATCTAAGATGAACATAACCTACCCCCTTCAATTTACTGCTGTCCATGTGCTTGTTTAGACAAGAGCCACTTAAATGTCCCTAATGATTCTGACTCCACCACCTCTGCTGGCAGTGCATTCCACACACCCACCACTCTCTGTGTAAAGAAACTACCTCTGACATCTCCCCTGTGCCTTCCTCCAATCACCTTAAAATTATGTCCCCCATTCGACTTCCGGTTCGCGAGCGGAGCGGCCGCAAAAAAAGGGGCTCCCACAGGACAACGAGGTCGGGGCTGTTTTCAGGGGGTCTCCGCAACGGGAGGAGGTGGGAAGGAGAACAAATTCAAGTCCCGCGAAATCAGTGGCAGGGGAACGGGGCCCTTGGCAGCGGAGCGATCCGGCGGCAGCAGCAGCGGCAGCAAACACCCCCCCCCCCCCCCGCAATGGCACCAGAGCGCAGGGCAGGACCGGAGCAATGGCCCGGACTGAAGCAGGGCCGAGCCTGCAGAGAGGAGGGAGCGGAGGAGCGACCAACGACCCAACCACCCCGCCCCCCAAGCGGGAGAGCGCAGGGTGCGATGAGCGGTGGCCCGGACCAAGCAGCGGGGACAGCAGCGGCGACCAACCCTCCCCCCCCCCCCCAACCGGCAGTGGCCACCACAAGGCAAGAACAAAGAGCCTCTCTCACTCTCTCTCTCTATCTCTCTCTCTCGACCCTGGGTGAGTGAGGGAAAAGGAAGGAAAAAGAACTTTTGCAAAAAACAAAACTCTGAAAAGAAAACTTTTAAAGAGGGCGAGGGGGGGGAGAAATATTATTATTTTTTCTCTATTTGCACTCTTTTTCTCTCACCCAAAACAAGCCCACCTGAGAAGAGAGTTATGAAAGAGGGGAAAGAATAAAGTGGTAAAGGAGAGAAGGGAGGAGAGAAGAAAATGGGAAGAAACCAAAAAAATATAGGGAGCGGAAAAGGGGGAAAAGAAAAACAAGGGGAGAAGAAAAGAAGAAATCGAAGGGGGAGAAAAAATGCCAGAAGGGAGCCAAAGCAGAGGGAGAAGGGGCACCAAAGGCAGACGGGGCAATGGGCGAGCCAGTTCAGACGAGCAAATCAGCGCACAAAGCGGCAGAATGGAAGTATCGCCGCATCAAAAAGAGCTGGACAGATAGGTGCCCTCTGCCCAGGGGCCAGGGGGAGCTGGAACTGGAAGGCAGCCTTTGCCGAGGCGCTGAGGGAGCATCAGCAGGTAAACAAGGCAGAGGCGAAGGCAGACATAGAGGCCGCAGTGCAGGCAGCAGTGGCCAGGGCCATGACAGGGGTGCAGCAGGCCCTGGCCAGACTAGAGGAGAAAGTGGATGCCCATGGGGTTCTCCCAGGGGGAGAAGCCCAGGGGGCAACCATTAAGGAGCTGGAGAAAGCAGCGACTGACATAAGCGACCGGGTCACGGCCCTGGAGAGGGAGGTGACGAGACTGGGCACAACACAGGGGAGCCTGAAGGGAAGAGTAGACGACCAGGAAAACCGCTCGAGAAGGCAAAATGTCAGGATAGTGGGCCTGCCAGAGGGGATCGAGGGTAGAAACCCCACAGCATACGTGGCCGAGATGCGGGGCAACTTAGTGGGGGGGAAAACCTTTCCCAACCCACCAGAAATGGACAGAGCTGCGCCCGAAGCCCAAGGCAGGAGACCACCCAAGAGCAGTCATAGCTAAACTGCACCGGTACCAGGATAGGGAAACAATCCTGCGCTGGGCCAGGGAAAATAGAGCCTGCAAATGGGAAGGACACGCCATTAGAATTTATGAGGATATTGGGGCAGATCTAGCCAGGAGATGGGCAGAGTTCAATAGATCGAAAGCAGCTCTTCACAGGAGCAACGTGCGTTTTGGTATGCTGCACCCAGCGAAACTCTGGGTCACATACCAAGAAGGAGAATACGTAGGGCAGAATTCTCCGCAACGGCCGACGCCGTCGTGAAACCCGGAGTGTTTCACGACGGCATCGGAGGCCGAGGCCGCTCCTCGCCCCCTATTCTCCACCCCCCCCCCCCCCCCACCCCCGGAGGGCTAGGAGCGGCATTGTGGAGAACTCGGCCGCCGGGCCTTGATGCTGGCATCAAGGTGGCACGCCGATAATGGCACGGCCGGCGGCGCCTTAGTGACGTCAGCCGCACATGCGCAGTTTGGCCGGCAAGATGTGGCGGCTTGATCTTGCGGGGCGGCGGAGGGCAAAGAGTGCGTCTCTTGGAGACGCCGGCCCGACGATCGGTAGGCACCGATCGCGGGCCAGTCCCCACCCGAGCACGGCCGTGGTGCTCGATCCCCTCTCCGCCCCCCACAGGCCCCAAACTTACCCTTCGCACTATGTTCACGCCAGCACCGCCGACGTGAACAGGTCAGGAACGGCAGGCTGCTCGGCCCTTCCGCGCTGGAGAATCGCGGGTCGCCATGGGTGGGAGGGGGGGGGGGGGGGGGGGCAGAATCGCGGAGGGTGCCAGAGCGGCCCTCCCGCGATTCTCCCACCCGGCCTGGAGAATCGCGCCCATATAGCCCCCGCTGAGGCAAACAAGTTTGTCGAGGAACACGAGCTGGAAAACCACCAGCGAGGGTAGGGATGAGGGGCCCCTGGCAAGGGGCAACAACACACTGACGGGGGGGTGGGGAGGGGTGAGGCAATGCCAGGCCCCCCCGCTCCCGCCACGGCTGCCCACAAACTGCCCGAGGGACCGCTCCAGGTGGGAGGCCAGGCCCCAGCACGAGGGAACGAGAGGAGTAGAGAAGGGAGAGCCCCCTCGTGCAGGCTAGGATGGGGGAAGAGCAGGCAGAAAACCGCAGAGGCCAGGCAGGGGAGAAGCGAGACAGTAACTCCCGAGAGGGGGGCCACCGTACTAGCAGGAAAGCTAGCGCCGGGGGCATGCATCAAAGCAGGGCCGCAGCGCACCCCCATCAGGGGGGAAGGCATCAGGCAGGGGATGGGGGGGGGACCGCCCATCAGAGTCGGGAGAGCAAACGACGGGGACAGAAACAGGGGAAAGAGATACAAAGGAGGGGTATATGGGGGAGGAGGGAAAAGGGAGAGACCGGGGGCAGGGGGTACACAGGGAGTGAGAGACCGGCGAGGGGGGATGTAGGGAAGGAGGGACAAACGAGGCTAGAAAAGGAACAGCGCTACAAAGTGCCACAACCAAGGGCTCGAAACAAGGAACCGCTGCAAGCACCCACCCAGTACGGTCTCTGGGCGAAGGGAGACCCCAGAGTGCAGGAGACTACCCGCGTGGCGGACACACAGTGGGCGGCTATGGCGGATGCCCCCGGGACAAAGGGAAACCCCAGAGCGCAGGGACCCGACCGCATGGAGAGAGCAGCGACAGCGGCCATCCTGGACGGCCCCCTAACAAAGGGAAACCACGGAGGGCAGGGGCGCATCCACCAGATAAGTATGGTTAATCCCACAGGAGCGAGGGTGCAGAAGCCCCCCACCAGGATAGTCACCTGGGACTCAACGGCCCAGTGAAGAGATCCAGAGTCCTCACCCACCTAAGAAATATGAGGGCCGACACAGTCTTCCTCCAAGAGACACACCTGAGAGAGCAGGACCGACTGCGGGTAAGAAAGGGCTGGGTGGGACAAATCTACCATTCCTGCTATGGGATGAGGGCCAGTGGGGTGGCGATATTGATCGGCAAGAGGACGATGTTTAGGGCGACAAAGACGGTTACGGACCGGGGGGGGGGGGGGCACCAGTGGTACTAGTCAACGTGTATGCACCCAACTGGGACGACACAAGCTTCATCACGAAGACCATGGCAGAATTCCCAGACATAGCAACGCATCGACTAATCATGGGGGGGAGGGGGGACTTCAACTGTGTACAGGACCCAAAGACAAACAGATCAAACCCCAAAACGGGGAAAACCTCAAGCATGGCAAGGGAACTCGGTCACTTTATGGAGCAGATGGGAGCGGTGGACCCCTGGAGGTTCGCCCACCCGGGGGAGAAGGAATTCTCCTTCTTCTCCCCAGTGCACAACGTATACACCAGAATTGACTTCTTTGTGGTGGGGAAAACGGTGCTTCCAGGGAAAGACAAAGTGGAATACTCCGCAATTGTGATATCAGACCAAGCTCCACACTACATGGACGTGTGGCTAGAGACGGGCAGGGCTCAACGCCCCACATGGAGGTTGGACGGTACCTTACTAGCTGACAAGGCCTTCAACGAAAGGATAGCGTGAGCCAGAGTACACGGAGAACAACCAGAACGGGGAGGTCTCACCCTCAACGTTCTGGGAAGCGCTAAAGGGCGTACTAAGAGGGGAAATCATAGCTTTCAAAGCGTGAAGAGATAGGGAGGAAAGAGTGGCTAGGCAGCAGCTGGTCGACTCCATACTGGAGGTAGACTGTAAATACTCCGAGGCCCCGACTGTACAGCTCCTGGCGGAGAGGAAAGAGCTACAAAGGAACATCGATCTGCTCTCCACCAGGAAAGCAGTGCACTAACTCCGCCAGGCCCGTGGGACCCTATACGAACACGGAGTCAAAGCCAGCCGCCTGTTGGCACACCAGCTGAGAAAGCAGGCAGCCACCAGAGAAATTTTACAAATCAGGGGTACCGGAGGCACGATAGAAACAGAACCAGAAAAGATTAACAAAACCTTCAAGGCCTTTTACCAAGAGCTGTACACCTAAGAGCCCCCAAAGTGGGAGTCTGGGATGAAACGGTTCCTTGATGGACTGGACATTCCAGTCGTGGGGGAGGGCAGAAAACGGGACCTGGAAGCACCACTAGCACTGGGAGAGATCATGGACAGCATTAGCTCCATGCAGGCGGGGAAGGCGCCGGGACCGGACGGATTCCCGGCAGACTTCTACAAAAAATTTGCGACAGTGCTGCACCTGCGGGAGATGTTCACAGACTCGCTAGCTAGGGGCACACTGCCACCCACGTTAGCACAGGCCTCAATCTCGCTGATACCTAAGAAAGACAAAGACCCAACGGAATGTGGGTCATACAGACCCATATCTCTGCTGAATGCAGACGCCAAAATACTGGCCAAAATCCTAGCCAAAAGGCTAGAAGACTGTGTACCTGAGGTGGTCACAGAGGACCAGATGGGCTTCGTCAAAGGTAGACAGCTTACCTCGAACATCAGGCACCTGCTGAACATGATAATGACCCCCTACGGGGAGAGAACACAAGAGGTGATCGTCTCCCTGGACGCAGAAAAGGCCTTCGACAGAGTCGAATGGAAATACCTCATAGAGGTATGGAGCGGTTCGGGCTTGGAGCAGGATTCACCTCCTAGGTAAAGCTCCTATACAACGCTCCCATGGCGAGCTAACGAACCAACAATACCAACTCCCAATACTTCCAGCTGCACAGGGGCACCAGACAAGGATGCCCACTGTTCCCGCTGCTGTTCTCCCTAGCGATCGAACCACTAGCAATCACGGTCAGAGCAGCAAAAAGCTGGAGGGGGATCCGAAGGGGAGGCAGAGAGCACAGAGTCTCACTCTATGCAGATGGCCTGCTCCTCTATATCTCGGACCCACAAAGCAGCATGGACGGAATCATCGCACTCCTGAAAGAATTTGGAGCCTTCTCGGGCTACAAACTGAACATGAGCAAAAGCGAGATCTTCCCAATACACCCGCAAGTGGGGGGGGGGGGGGGGGGGGGGGGGGGGGCAGCACTAAAGGGGCTGCCATTTAAACAAGCCAAACACAAATTCCGCTACCTGGGGATCCAAATAGCCCATGACTGGAAAGGGATCCACAAATGGAACCTCACCAGCCTGGCGGAGGAAGTAAAAAAGGATCTGCAAAGATGGAACACACTCCCACTCTCCCTCACGGGGAGAGTCCAGACGATCAAAATGAACTTACTGCCCAGGTTCCTCTTCCTGTTTAGATCCATTCCGATCTACATCCCCTAGGCCTTTTTCAAAGTGCTGGACAAACTAATCATGGCGTTCGTATGTGGGGGGGAAAATGCTAGGATCCCAAAGAAGGTCCTACAAAAAACAAAATCGGGGGGGGGGAGGTGGTTAGCCCTCCCAAACCTACAATTCTACCACTGGGCGGCGACAGCCGAGTGAATAAGGGGATGGATCAAGGAGCCAGAAGCCGAGTGGGTGCGTGCGGAGGAGGCCTCCTGCATGGGGACTTCCCTCCGGGCCCTCGCCACGGCGGCCCTCCCATCCCCACCCAAAAAACACTCCAGCAGCCCAGTGGTGACAGCCACCCTCCAATCCTGGAACCAACTGCGGCAGCAATTTGGCCTGACCAAAATGTCGGACAAAGCTCCCATCTGCAACAACCATAGGTTCCCACCAGCACTGACTGACGCCACCTTCAAAAGGTGGGGGCAGGACGGAGGGACACTGACAGTCAGGGACCTATACACGGACGGCAGGATCGCAATACTGGACGAACTGACAGAAATTTCAGCTAGCCAGGGGGAACAAGCTAAGGTGTCTGCAGCTTAAAAACTTCCTATGAAAGGAGACAAGGACATACCCACAACCGCCATGACAGACACTACTGGAAGAACTACTGGACACAAGTATCATAGAGAAAGGGAACTGTAGTGACATGTATGACCGACTGATAGAAAGGGCCGACACCATACTGGACGCAACAAGAAAGAAATGGGAGGATGACCTGGGGATTGAGATAGGGTGGGGACTCTTGGAGCGAAGAACTACATAGGGTCACCTCCACCGCCACGTGCGCAAGGCTCAACCTGACGCAGCTAAAAGTGGTACATAGAGCCCACTTAACAAGAACCCGTATGAGTAGGTTCTTCCCAGAGGCGGATGAAAAAAGTGAACGGTGCCAAGTAGGCCCGGCCAACCACGCCCACATGTTCTGGTCTTGCCCCAGACTTGTGGAGTACTGGACAGCCTTCTTTGAGGCAATGTCCAAAGTGGTGGGGGTGAGGGTGGAGCCATGCCCGAAAGTGGCGGTCTTCGGGGTCTCGGACCAGCCAGACCTTGCCTTTGCCTCCCTGATCGCCCGCCATAGAATCCTGTTTGGCTGGAGGTCAGCAAGGCCACCCAGAGCTGCAGACTGGCTGTCCGACCTCTCGGAATCTCTCCAAATGGAGAAAATCAAATTCGCCATCCGAGGGTCAAACAACGGCTTCCACAGAATGTGGGAGCCATTCACCCAATTGTTCCGGGACCTGTTTGTGGCCAACGAACAACAGGAAGAATAGCCAGGTAGCCAAGAATCAGGGGAAAGTAGTCAAGAATCGGGGGAAAGTAGCCAAGGCATGAAAGGGAGAGATAGACCGGGAGGGAGGTGGGAGGGGGGGGGAGAGACAGCTAAACCTGAGGAAAGAAAGGCGAACCGTGGCGGGGGGGGGGGGGGGGGGGGGGGGGGGGGGAGGACAGGAAAGGAGAACCAGCGGGGGGGGGGGGGGGGGGGGGGGGGGGCGGGCAGGGAAATGGAAGGCACGGGATACCAAAAAAAGCATGACATCTCCAGGAGCGGGAAACGAGGAAAATAAAGACGAGGACGGGAGGAGCAGCAGAAGCGGAGGCGAGTGCAAGACGGCAGCGAGATCCGTCCGGGAGAAGCAGGCGACAACAACATAAAACACAGCCAAGTATCGCACACTAATAATCTCCCCGGCACCCAAATGTATATTTGCCTCCCCAATCCCCCCCCCCCCCACTCCCCCGCAAACAGTCGCCTACTTACGTGTTGTAAATAATTTTGGCCAGATGTACAGAGCTGCCGCTGTCGAGCTGGTGCACAATACCCTACCAGTTATACTATTTCATTTTTTATTGTATTTTTCTTTTTTTTTAACTATGTACTATTTTCGGGCAGCACGGTGGCCTAGTGGTTAGCACAGCTGCCTCACGGCACTGAGGTCCCAGTTTCGATCCCAGCTCTGGGTCACTGTCTGTGTGGAGTTTGCACATTCTCCCCGTGTCTGCGTGGGTTTCGCCCCCACAACCCAAAAATGTGCAGAGTAGGTGGATTGGCCACGCTAAATTGCCCCTTAATTGGAAAAAATAATTGGGTAATCTAAATTTTAAAAAAACTATGAACTATTTTCTTCTCTTTGGTATGTTTGGGTGTGCCCTTCTCTTCTATATATGTGTATATGTATATATATGTATGTTTCTTATCCTGTGTACATAACGGTAATTATACCTTGTTCAAAAATCCAAAAAAAAAATATTTATTAAAAAAAATTATGTCCCCTCGCCATTTCCGATCTGGGGAAAAGTCTCTGGCTATCCACCCTATCCATGCCTCTCACAACCTTGTACACTTCTATCAAGTCACCTCTCTTCCTTCTTCACTCCAGTGAGTAAAGCCCTAGCTACCTCAACCTTTCTTCATAAGATATGCCCTCCAGTCCAGGCAGCATCCTGGTAAATCTCCTCTGTACCCTCTCCAAAGCATCCACATCCTTCCTGTAATGAGGTGACCAGAACTGGACACAATATTCCAAGTGTGGTCTAACTGTGGTTTTGTAAAGCTGCAACAAAACCTCGCGGCTCTTAAACTCAATCCCCTGTTCATGAAAGCCAATACACCATACACCTTCTAACAACTCTATCAACCTGGGTGGCAACTTTGAGGGATCTATGTACGTGGACCCCAAGATCCCTCTGTTCCTGCACACTTCCAAGAATCCTGCCTTTAACCCTGTATTCAACATTCAAATTCGACCTTCCAAAATGAATCACTTCACATTTATCTAGGTTGAACTCCATCTGCCACTTCTCAGCCCAGCTCCGCATCCTGGTACTGTGCTGTTGTAACCTGCAACAACCTTCAACACTATCTACAACTCCCCCAACCGTCGTGCCATTGGCAAACTTACTAACCCACCCTTCCACTTCCAAGTTATTTATAAAAACCACAAAGAGCAGAGGTCCCAGAACAGATCCCTGTGGGACACCACTGGTCACGACCTCCAGGAGGAATACTTTCCATCCACAACCATTTGCTGTCTTCTTTCGGCCAGCCAATTCTGTATCCAGACAGACAAATTTCCCTGTATCCCATGCCCCCTAACTTTCTAAATGAACCTACCATGGGGAACCTTATCAAATGCTTCACTGAAATCCATATACACCACATCCACTGCCCGACCTTCATCAATGTGTTTCATCACATCCTCAAAGAATTCAATGAGGCAGACGCAGACGCAGACCTATCTGATGCACGCATCTGATGTCGGGATCAGCAGCTGGAGTGGCGTGGGTCAGAATCGCTCATCCTGAGGCCATGTTGACGCCGTCGCGAAACGCGGCGGCATTTACGACGGCATCAACACTTAACCTCAGGATCAGAGAATGCCGCCCCCATCTCTCAGAATCCTTCCAATATTTTGCGCACCACAGATGTAAGACTGATAGGTCTGTAATTCCCAGGGATTTCCCTTTTCCCTTTCTTGAACAACATTCGCCTCCCTCCAATCATCCGGTACTACTCCAGTGGAGAATGAGGATGCAAAGATCATCGTCGCCGGCGCAGCAATCTCCTCCCTCGCTTCCCGTAGTAACCTTGGGTATATCCCGTCTGGCCCAGGGTACGTGTCCACCGTATTGCTTTTCAAAATTCCCAGCACATCCTCCTTCTTGATATCAACCTGTTCAAGTCTATTAACCTGGTTCACACTGTTCTCATGAGCAACAATGTCTCTCTCTCTCTAGTGAATGCTGAAGCAAAATATTCATTTATCCAGGTCCAGGATCTTCCCTAACACCTGCCTTGTAAACACCATGCCATCCCAATTTGGGGCATAAACATTCACCAGGACCACTGGTAACCCCCTCCAGCTTCCGACTGACCATTACGTACCTAGCCCCCGGATCAGCCACAATACCACCTTCCTCTAAAACCACCTTCTTATTGAACAGCACCGCTGCCCCCTGACTTCATATTCGACACTGAGTGGAACACCTGCCCCACCCATCCCTCCCTCAACCTCGTCTGGTCCCCCAACTTCAGGTGCGTCGCCTGCAAAAACGCAACATCTGCTTTCAAACTCCTCGAGTGCGTGAAAACGTGCGAGCGTTTAACCAGCCCATTCAATTCTCACATGTTCCAAGTAAGCAGCCTGGTCGGGGGACTCCCTGCACCACCCCCCCCCTCCCCCCACCTCCCCTGCCGATCAACTGTACCACTTTTTTAGCCAGCTCCCACTGGCCCGCGTCACATGCTCTTTCAGGTCCACCCTAAGATGTCCGCCAACATCTCTCCCTTCCCAACTGTGCCACACCAACCACACCCTTGACAGTAACCCTCCCTCCCCACGCCCAAACAAAACAACATCCCGTACCCCCTCCCCCACATCTTCCTCCCGTCAACCCCCCACTTTACTCCTATTAACTAGCCCACCAAACTAGTGTGGTGGCCCCACCAAGGGCCACTGGCTCCGCCTCATCCCCCAAAATACCCTTGTCCCCATTTCTCCTCATCACTAGCAAACAAAGAAAAGTAAAACATTTACGATCACCGCTTACTCATCGTAATCTGACCAAATCCACCCACCCAATGTGACCCACAGTTTACACAGAACTCCCATTCATAGTTCAATGTCCTCACACTCCTCTCATTCCATGGTTTCTTATAAAGTCCATCGCCTCTTCTGGTGAGTCAAAATAAAATTCTTGCTTTTGGTGCATCACCCAAAGGGCGGTATACAAAATTCCGAATTTCACCCCTTTGCAGAGGTTGGCTTTTATACGGTTATATGCAGCCCTCCACTTGGCGAGCTCTGCACCCAAGTCCTGGTAAATCCATAGGCTCTCCCAGGTACACATCTTGGTCTGCCTCACCCAGCTCAAGATCTTCTCCTTATCCAAGAACCAATGAGGCCTCATCACCATCACCCTCGGCGACTCCCCCACCTGTGACCTCCTCCTCAGCATCCTGTGCACTTGATCCACCTCAAGGGGCCGGCCAAAGGCCCCCTTCTCCATCAGCTTCTCCAACATGCTCGCCACATAGTTGCCGGCCTCCGCAACTTCAATGCCTTCGGGCATCCCCACAATCCACACGTTTTACCTCGTGGAGGTGTTCATAAGGCCCTCCAGCTTCTCCCTCAGGCTTTCCAGGCTGCTCAATGCCATCCACATCTCAGCTTCTCACGAGGCCAACCGTTCCTCAATCTCCACCACTGATTCCTCCACCTTTTGGATCACCAGGCCCAAGACAGAGCAAGAGTAGGAAGGGAGTGCAGGTGTCCCCTACGGTCATCTCCCTGCAAAACAGGTTTGCCATTTTGGATACTGTTGAGGGGAGTTGGCTCACTAGGTGAAGGCAGCAGCAGCCAAGTTCAGGGCGGTATGTTGCCTCCCTGGTGCAAGGGTCAAGGATGTCTCAAGCGGCTGCAGAACATTCTTGGGGGGGGGGGGGTGAACAGCCAGCTGTCATGGTGCACATAGCACGTTATAGGTAAAGGGGATGAGATCCTACAAGCTGAATTCAGGGAGTTAGAAGTTAAACTAAAAAGTAGGCCCTCAAAGGTAATAATCTCAGGATTGCTACCAGTGCCACAAGCTAGTCAGAGTAGGAATGTCAGGATAGATTGGATGAATGTGTGGCTTGAGAAATGGTGCAAGAGGGAGGGATTCAAATTCCTGGGGCATTGGAACCGGTTCTGGGGGAGGTGGGACCAGTACAAACCGGACGGTCTGCACCTGGGCAGGACTGGAAACGATGTTTGCTGGTGCTGTTGGGGAGGGTGTAAAATAATGTGGCAGGGGAATGGGAACCGATGCAGGAAGTCACAGGGAAGTAAAACGTGGCCAGAAACAAAAAGCAGTAAGGGAGAAAGTGTAAGGGAGAGAAGGCATTGTCAAAAATCAAAAAGGGCCACAGTACAGGGTACAGTGACTGAGGAGAGTGTGAAAAGGTCAATGCAAGATTGAGGGTGTTGTACCTAAATGCGCACAGTTTACGGAACAAGGTAAATTAGATTGTTGCGCACATTGAAATTGGCCGGTACGATGTTGTGGGCATCACAGAGACGTGGCTGCAAGGGGATCAGGGCTGGGATCGAAATATCCAAGGATACATGTCCTATCAAAAGGACAGATAGATGGGCAAAGGGGGTGGGGTTGCAATGTTAGTAAGGAATGAAGTTAAATCGATGGCAAGGAGCGATATAGGATCAGAAGGCATAGAATCTCTATGGGTAGAGTTGAGGAATCACAAAGGTAAAAAGACCCTGATGGGAGTTATGTACAGGCCCCCTGGCAGCAGTAAGGATGTGGGGCAAAACATAAATCAGGAGATAGAAAAGGCATGTAAAAAAGGCAATATTGCAATAATAATGGGGGACTTCAATATGCAGGTGGACTGAGAAAATCAGGTTGGTGGACCCCAAGTAGGAATTTGTGGAATGTCTAAGAGATATTTTTTGGAGCAGCTTGTGACAGAGCCAACAAGGGAACAGGCAATTCTGGATTTGGTGATGTGTAATGAGGCAGACTTGATTAGGGAACTTAAGGTGAAGGAACCCTTAGGGAGCAGTGACCACAATATGATCAAATTTACCCTGCAGTTTGAAAGGGAGAAGCTGCAGTCAGATTGCATAGAATTTACAGTGCAGAAGGAGGCCATTCAGCCCATCGAGTCTGCACCGGCTCTTGGAAAGAGCACCCTACCCAAGCCCATACCTCCACCCTATCCCCATAACCCAGTAACCCCACCTAACACTAAGGGCAATTTGGACCCTGAGGGCAAATTAGCCTGGCCAATTCACCTAACCTGCACATCTTTGGACTGTGGGAGGAAACCGGAGCACCCGGAGGAAACCCACGCACACACGGGGAGAACATGCAGACTCCACACAGACAGTGACCCAAGCCGGGTTTCGAACCTGGGACCCTGGAGCTGTAAAGCATTTGTGCTAACCACTATGCTACCGTGCTGCCCACCAGATGTAACGGTATTACAATTAAATAAGGGTAACTGCAAAGACATGAGGGAGGAGCTGGCCAGAGTTGATTGGAAAAGGAGCCTAGCAGGGAAGACAGTGGAACAGCAATGGCAGGAGTTTTTGGGGGTTATTAGGGAGGCACAGCAGAAATTCATCCCAAGGAGGAGGAAACATGCTCAGGGCAGGACAAGGCATCCATGGCTGACGAGGGATGTCAAGGGCAGCATAAAAGCTAAGGAAAAAGCATACAAAGTGACGAAGATTAGTGGGAAGCCAGAGGATTGAGAAGCCTTTAAAAGTGAGCAGAGGACAACTAAAAAAACAATAAGGGGGGAGGAAATGAAATATGAGACCAAGCTAACTAATAAGATAAAGGAAGATAGGAAGATACTTTTTCAATATATAAAAGATAAGAGAGAGGCAAAAATTGGACCACTGGAAAATGTGGCTGGAGAAGGAATAATAGGAAACAAATGGCAGACGAACTGAATATTTACTTTGCATCAGTCTTCACGGTGGAAGACAGCTAAGGAAGCCGATATTCAGGACGCCAAAGCATGTAGTGATGCAGTGGGGAAGGTAACACTGACAAAGGAGAGTACTTGCAGGCAAAGAGATGGGTTGAAGTGTGTATACTTTAATGCAAGAAGCATCAGGAATAAGGTGGGTGAACTTAAGGCATGGATCGGTACTTGGGACTACGATGTGGTGGCCATCACAGAAACTTGGATAGAAGAGGGGCAGAAATGGTTGTTGGAGGTCCCTGGTTATAGATGTTTCAACAAGATTAGGGAGGATGGTAAAGAGGTGGGGGCGGGGGGGGGGGGGGTGGCATTGTTAATTAGAGATAGTATAACAGCTGCAGAAAGGCAGTTCAAAGGGGATCTGCCTACTGAGGTAATATGGGTTGAAGTCAGAAATAGGAAAGGAGCAGTCGCCTTGTTGGGAGTTTTCTATAGGGGGCCCAATAGCAGCAGAGATGTGGAGGAACAGATTGGGAAACAGATTTTGGAAAGGTGCAGAAGTCACAGGGTAGTAGTCATGGGTGACTTCAACTTCCCAAACATTGAGTGGAAACTTTTTAGATCAAATAGTTTGGATGGGGTAGTGTTTGTGCAGTGTGTCCAGGAAGCTTTTCTAACACAGTATGTAGATTGTCCGACCAGAGGGGAGGCCATATTGGATTTGGTACTTGGTAATGAACCAGGGCAGGTGATAGATTTGTTAGTGGGGGAGCATTTTGGAGGTAGTGACCACAATTCTGTGACTTTCACTTTAGTAATGGCGAGGGATAGGTGCGTGCAACAGGGCAAGGTTTACAATTGGGGGAAGGGTAAATACAATGCTGTCAGACAAGAATTGAAGTGCATAAATTGGGAACATAGGCTGTCAGGGAAGGCCAGGGGCCTCACGGTAGCATGGTGGTTAGCATCAATGCTTCACAGCTGCAGGGTCCCAGGTTCGATTCCCGGCTGGGTCACTGTCTGTGTGGAGTCTGCACGTCCTCCCCGTGTGTGCGTGGGTTTCCTCCGGGTGCTCCGGTTTCCTCCCACAGTCCAAAGATGTGCGGGTTAGGTGGATTGGCCATGCTAAATTGCCCGTAGTGTAAGGTTAATGGGGGGATTGTTGGGTTATGGGTATACGGGTTACGTGGGTTTAAGTAGGGTGATCATTGTTCGGCACAACATCGAGGGCCGAAGGGCCTGTTCTGTGCTGTACTGTTCTATGTTCTATGTTCTAAATGTGGAACTTGTTCAAGGAACAGGTACTGCGTGTTTTTGATATGTATGTCCCTGTCAGGCAGTGTTAGATTTGGTGATAGTGACGACAATTTGGTTACGTTTACTTAAGCAATGGAAAGGGATAGGTATATACCTATCGAGTGAGGGAACCATGGTTGACAAGAGAGGTTGTATGTCTTGTTAAGAGGAAGAAGGAGACTTATGTAAGGCTGAAGAAACAAGGTTCAGACAGGGCGCTGGAGGGATACAAGATAGCCAGGAGGGAACTGAAGAAAGGGATTAGGAGAGCTAAGAGAGGGCATGAAAAATCTTTGGTGGGTAGGATCAAGGAAAACCCCAAGGTCTTTTACACATATGTGAGAAATATGGGCATGACTAGAGCAAGGGTAGGTCCGATCAAGGACAGTAGCGGGAGATTGTGTATTGAGTCTGAAGAGATAGGAGAGGTCTTGAACAAGTATTTTTCTTCAGTATTTACAAATGAGAGGGGCCATATTGTTGGAGAGAACAGTGTGAAACAGACTGATAAGCTCGAGGAGATACTTGTTAGGAAGGAAGATGTGTTGGGTGTTTTGAAAAACTTGAGGATAGACAAGTCCCCCGGGCCTGACGGGATATATCCAAGGATTCTATGGGAAGGAAGAAATGAAATTGCAGAGCCGTTGGCAATGATCTTTTCGTCCTCGCTGTCAACAGGGGTGGTACCAGAGGATTGGAGAATGGCGAATGTCGTGCCCCTGTTCAAAAAAGGGAATAGGGATAACCCTGGGAATTACAGGCCAGTTAGTCTTACTTCGGCGGTAGGCAAAGTAATGGAAAGGGTACTGAGGGATAGGATTTCTGAGCATCTGGAAAGACACTGCTTGATTAGGCATAGTCAGCACGGATTTGTGAAGGGTAGGTCTTGCCTTACAAGTCTGATTGACTTCTTTGAGGAGGTGACCAAGCATGTGGATGAAGGTAAAGCAGTGGATGTAGTGTACATGGATTTTAGTAAGGCATTTGATAAGGTTCCCCATTGTAGGCTTGTGCAGAAAGTAAGGAGGCATGGGATAGTGGGAGATTTGGCCAGTTGGATAACAAACTGGCTAACCGATAGAAGACAGAGAGTGGTGGTGGATGGCAAATATTCAGCCTGGAGCCCAGTTACCAGTGGCATACCGTAAGGATCAGTTCCGGGTCCTCTGCTGTTTGTGATTTTCATTAACGACTTGGATGAGGGAGTTAAAGGGTGGGTCAGTAAATTTGCAGATGATACGAAGATTGGTGGAATTGTGGATAGTGAGGAGGGCTGTTTTCGGCTTCAAAGAGACATAGATAGGATGCAGACCTGGGCTGAGAAGTGGCAGGTGGAGTTTAACCCTGACAAGTGTGAGGTTGTCCATTTTGGAAGGACAAATATGAATGCGGAATACAGGGTTAACGGTAGGGTTCTTGGCAATGTGGAGGAGCAGAGAGATCTTGGGGTCTATGTTCATAGATTTTTGAAAGTTGCCACTCAAGTGGATAGAGCTGTGAAGAAGGCCTATGGTGTGCTAGCGTTCATTAGCAGAAGGATTGAATTTAAGAGCCGTGAGGTGATGATACAGCTGTACAAAACCTTGGTCAGGTCACGTTTGGAGTACTGTGTGCAGTTCTGGTCACCTCATTTTAGGAAGGATGTGGAAGCTTTGGAAAAGGTGCAAAGGAGATTTACCAGGATGTTGCCTGGAATGGAGAGTAGGTCTTCCGAGGAAAGGTTGAGGGTACTAGGCCTTTTCTCATTAGAACGGAGAAGGATGAGGGGCGACTTGATAGAGGTTTATAAGATGATCAGGGGAATAGATAGAGTAGACAGTCAGAGACTTTTTCCCCGGGTGGAACAAACCATTACAAGGGGACATAAATTTAAGGTGAATTGTGGAAGATATAGGGGGGATGTCAGGGGTAGGTTGTTTACCCAGAGAGTAGTGGGGGCATGGAATGTACTGCCTGTGGTAGTAGTTGAGTCGGAAACGTTAGGGACCTTCAAGCGGTTATTGGATAGGTACATGGATTAGGGTAGAATAATGGAGTGTAGATTAATTTCTTCTTAAGGGCAGCACGGCAGCATTGTGGATAGCACAATTGCTTCACAGCTCCAGGGTCCCAGGTTCGATTTCGACTTGGGTCACTGTCTGTGTGGAGTCTACACATCCTCCCCGTGTGTGCGTGGGTTTCCTCCGGGTACTCCGGTTTCCTCCCACAGTGCAAAGATGTGCAGGTTGGGTGGATTGGCCATGATAAATTGCCCTTAGTGTCCAAAATGTTATGATTAACCTAGGACAAAAGTTCGATAAAACATCGTGGGCCGAAGGGCCTGTTCTGTGCTGTATTTCTCTAAAAAGAAAGACACCAGGCAAATGCCAGACCTCTGGGAGAACTTAAAGGGGCAGAGGTGAGTGAAGTGACCATTACTAAGGAGAAGGCTTATAGAATCATAGAATTTACAGTGCAGAAGGAGGCCATCGGCCCATCAAGTCTGCACCGGCCCTTACAAAGAGCACCCTACTGAAGCCCCACGTATATACCCTATCCCCATAACCCAGTAACCCCCACTTAACATTTTTATTTGGACAGAAAGGGCAATTCAGCATGGCCAATCCACAGAACCTGCACATCTTTCGACTGTAGATGGAAACCGGAGCACCCGGACAAAATCCACGCAGACACGGGGAGAATGTGCAGACTCAAACCTGGGACCCTGGAGCTGTGAAGCAACTGTGCTAACCACTATGTTACCGTGCTGCCCTGGGGAAACTGAAAGGTCTGAAGGTGGATAAGTCACTTGGACCGGATGGACTACACCCCAAGGTCCTAAAAGAGATAGCTGGGGAAATTGTGGAAGCATTGGTGATGATCTTTCAGGAATCACTGGAGGCAGGAAGGGTCCCAGAGGACTGGAAAGTGGTTGATGTAACATCGCTGTTTAAGAAGGGAGGGAGGCAGAAGACAGGAAATTATAGGCCGGTTAGCCTGACTTCGGTCATTGATAAGATTTTAGAGTCTGTTATTCAAGATGAGATTGCGGAGTACTTGGAAGTGCATAATAAAATAAAACTGAGTCAGCAAGGCTTTGTCAAAGGGAGGTCATGTCTGACAAATCTGTTAGAGTTCTTTGAGGAGGTAACAAGAAAGTTAGACAAAAGTGCACGTTATTTATTTAGATTTCCAGAAGGCTTTTGACAAGGTGCTGCATGGGAGACAAATAAGTTAAAAGCCCATGGTGTTAAGGGTAAGATCCTGGCATGGATAGAGGATTTGCTGATTGGCAGAAGGCAGAGAGTGGGGATAAAGGGGTCTTTTTCAGGATGGCAGCCGGTGACTTGTGGTGTGCCTCAGGGGTCTGTGCTGGGGCCACAACGTTTCACAATAAACATTAATGATCTGCAAGAAGGAACTGAAGGCACGGTTAGAATTAGAATTAGAATTAGAACGTTACAGCGCAGGACAGGCCCTTTGGCCCTCGATGTTACACTGACCTGTGAAGCCAATCTAAAGCCCATCTACACTATTTCATTATCATCCATATGCTTATCCAATGACCATTTAAATCCCCTTAATGTTGGTGAGTCCATTACTGTTGCAGGCAGGGCATTACACGCCCTTACTACTCTCTGAGTAAAGAACCTACCTCTGACATCTGTCCTATATCTATCTCCCCTCAATTTAAAGCTATGTCCCCTCGTGCTGGACATCACAATCCAAGGAAAAAGGCTCTCACTGTCCACCCTATCTAATTCTCTGATCATCTTGTATGAATCTATTTAGTCACCTCTTAACCTTCTTCTCTCTAACGAAAACAGCCTCAAGTCCCTCAGCCTTTCCTCAAAAGATCTTCCCTCCATATCAGGGACCATCCAGGTCAATCCCCTCTGCACCCTTTCCAATGCTTCCGCATCCTTCCTATAATGTGGCGACCAGAACTGCACGCAATACTCCAAATGCGGCCGCACCAGAGTTTTGTACAGCTGCAACATAACCTCATGGCTCTGAAACTCAATCCCTCTACCAATAAAAGCTAACACACCGTACGCCTTCTGAACAACCCTGTCAACTTAGGTGGTACTGTCCTTGACTTTCAGAGATCTATGTACATGGACACCAAGCTCTCTCTGCTCATCCACACTACCAAGAATCTTACCATTAGCCCAGGACTCTGTATTCCTGTTACTCCTTCCAAAATGAATCACCTCACACTTTTCTGCATTAAACTACATTTGCCACTTCTCAGCTCAGCTCTGCAGCTTATCTATGTCCCTCTGTAACCTGCAACATCCTTCTGCACTGTCCAGAACTCCACCGATTTTAGTGTCATCTGCAAATTTACTTACCCATCCTTCTAAGCCCTCCTCCAGGTCAGTTATAAAAATAACACACAGCAGTGGCCCCAAAACAGCTCCTTGTGGTACACCACTCGTAACTGAACTCCAGGCTGAACATTTACAACTAGCCAATTTCTGATCCAAAACGCTAAATCACCCTCAATCCCATGCCTCCATATTTTCTGTAATAGCCTACCGTGGGAAATCTTATCAAACGCTTTACTGAAATCCATATACACCACATCAACTGCTTTACCCTCGTCCACCTGTTTGGTCACCTTCTCAAAGAACTCAATAAGGTTTGTGAGGCACGACCTACCTTTCACAAAACCGTGTTGACTATCCCTAATCAAATTATTCCTTTCTGGATGATGATAAATCCTATCTCTTATAATCCTTTCCAAGACTTTGCCCACAGCAGAAGTAAGGCTCACTGGTCTATAGTTACCGGGGTTGTCTCTACTCCCCTTCTTGAACAAGGGGACAACATTTGCTATCCTCCAGTCTTCTGGCACTATTCCTGTAGACAATGACAACATAAAGATCAAAGCCAAAGGCTCAGCAATTTCCACCCTAGCTTCCCAGAGAATCCTAGGATAAATCCCATCCGGCCCAGGGGACTTATCTATTTTCTCACTTTCCAGAATTGCTAACATCTCCTCCTTATGAACCTCAAACCCATCTAGTCTAGTTGCCTGTATCTCAGTATTCTCCTCTACAACATTGTCTTTTTCCTGTGTGAATACTGACGAAAAATATTCATTTAGCGCCTCTCCTATCGCCTTGGACTCCACGCACAACTTCCCACTACTGTCCTTGACTGGCCCCACTCTTACCCGAGTCATTCTTTTATTCCTGACATACCTATAGAAAGCTTTAGGGTTTTCCTTGACCCTACCTGCCAAGGATTTCTCATGTCCCCTCCTGGCTCTTCTTAGCTCTCAAGCACACTTGTAACTCTCAAGCACACTAACTGAACCTTCACGTCTCATCTTTACATAAGCCTCCTTCTTCCTCTTGACAAGTGATTCAACTACTTTAGTAAACCACCGTTCCCTCGCCCGACCACTTCCTCCCTGCGTGACAGGTGCATACTTGTCAAGGACACGCAGTAGCTGTTCCTTGAACATGCTCCACATTTCAATTGTGCCCATCCCCTGCAGTTTCCTTCCCCATCCTATGCATCCTAAGTCTTGCGTAGGGCATCATAGTTGCCTTTCCCCCAGCTATAACTCTTTCCCTGCGGTATATACCTATCCCTTTCCATTGCTTAAGTAAACGTAACCAAATTGTCATCACTATCACCAAAGTGCTCACCTACGTCCAAATCTAAACCTGGTTTATTACTGAGTGCCAAATCCAATGTGGCCTCACCTCTTGTTGGCCTACCTACATACTGCGTCAGGAAACCGTCCTGCACACATTGGACAAAAACTGACCCCTCTAAAGTACTCGAACTACAGCATTTCCTGTCAATATTTGAAAAGTTAAAGTCCCCCATAACAACTACCCTGTTACTTTCGCTCCTATCCAGAATCATCTTTGCAATCCTTTCCTCTTTCTAACCTCAGCCCATACTACCTCAGTAGACGAGTCCTCATCAGACGTCCTTTCTGCCACCATAATACTGTCATAGAATCATAGAATTTACAGTGCAAAAGGAGGCCATTCAGCCCATCGAGTCTGCACCGGCTCTTGGAAAGAGCACCCTACCCAAGCCCACACCCCCACCCTATCCCCGTAACCCAGTAACCCCAACCAACTCTAAGGGCAGTTTTGGACACTAAAGGCAACTTAACATGGCCAATCCACCTAACCTGCACATCTTTGGACTGTGGGAGGAAACCAGAGCACCCGGAGGAAACCCACGCACACACGGGGAGAACATGCAGACTCCGCACATACAGTGACCCAAGCCGGGAATCGAACCTGGGACCCTGGAGCTGTGAAGCATTTGAGCTAACCACTATGCTACCGTACTGCCCTTGGCTAACAATGCCACACCTCCCCTCTTTTACCACTTTCCCTGAGCTTATTGAACCCCAGAACCAGCAACAACCATTCATGTCACTGCTCTATCCATGTCTCCGAAATGGCCACAACATCGAAGTCTCAGGTACCAACCCATGCTGCAAGTTCACCCACCTTATTCCGGTTGCTAAGTTTACAGATGATACAAAGATCTGTAGAGGGACAGGTAGTATTGAGGAAGCAAGGGGGCTGCAGAAGGATTTGGACAAGCTAGGAGAGTGGGCAATGAAGTGCAAAATTAAATACAATGTGGAAAAATGTGAAGGAGGAATTTAGGCATAGACTATTTTTGAAATGGGGAAATGCTCAGGAAATCAGAAGCACAAAGGGACTTGGGAGTCCTTGTTCACGATTCTCTTAAGGTTAATGTGCAGGTTAATTTGGCAGTTAAGAAGGCAGATGCAATGTTAGCATTCATGTCAAGAGGGCTAGAATACAAGACCAGGAATGCACTTGTGAGGCTGTATAAGGCTCTGGTCAGACCCCATTTGGAGTATTGTGAGCAATTTTGGACACCGTATCTAAGGAAAGATGTGCTGGCCTTGGAAAAGGTCCAGAGGAGGTTCACAAGAATGATACCTGGAATGAAAAACTTGTCATATGAGGAACGTTTGAGGATTCTGGGTCTGTACTTGTTGGAGTTTAGAGGGATGAAGGGCGATCTTATTGAAACTTATAGGTGACTGCGAGGCCTGGATGGAGTGGACGTGGAGAGGAAAAACTAGAATCAGAGGGCACCATTGTTATGTTATACTTCTTCATGTAGCATAAGCTGCTTCCTTGATGAATGCTCTGACAAAGGAAGGTTCAGATTTGAAGATAGATTCAACACATTTATTGAACAGTTAACAATTCTCCTCCTTGAGTTCGACTCTCCTGCTAATCTTGCTATAGCAACGCAGTCTAACTAACCAGTCTGCTCTAAGCCATGGATGTGGTGTGATGCTCTAATCTGCCCCTGTCCTTCTCTCTTGTTGTTGCCTGTGGAAAGAGAAAGAGCATGTGTGCCCTGTCATTTTATATCCATTGCCCCCTTTTGGAAGAGTCATCTCTGGGTGTCTTGACTGCCCATTGGTCGTGTCCTATTCTATGTGTTCATCAGCTGTATGTCTGCATGCCATGATGTCTCCGGTGCTCCTTCTAGTGTTTACTTAGTCTTAGTTTATTTACATTAACCCCTTGTGTATTTACAGTGATGCATATTCACCACAACTTTCTCAGACTAAAGGAACAATCCTTTAAAATAGAGATGGGGAGGAATTTCTTCAGCCAGAGGGTGGTGAATCTGTGGAACTCTAAGCCGCTGTGGAGGCCAAACCACTGAGTGTCTGTATTTACATTAACCCCTTGTGTATATACAGGGGTATATACAGGGGCAGCACGGTAGCATGGTGGTTAGCATAAATGCTTCACAGCTCCAGGGTCCCAGGTTCGATTCCCGGCTGGGTCACTGTCTGTGTGGAGTCTGCACGTCCTCCCCATGTGCGCGTGGGTTTCCTCCGGGTGCTCCGGTTTCCTCCCACAGTCCAAAGATGTGTGGGTTAGGTGGATTGGCCATGCTAAATTGCCTGTAGTGTCCTAAAAAAGTAAGGTTAGGAGGGGGGGGGGGGGGGTGGGGTTGTTGGGTTACGGGTATAGGGTGGATACGTGGGTTTGAGTAGGGTGATCATGGCTCGGCACAACATCGAGGGCCAAAGGGCCTGTTCTGTGCTGTACTGTTCTATATACAGTGATGCATATCACCACAGATAGGTTCTTGATTAATAAGGAGATCAGGGGTTATGGGGAGAAGGCAGTAGATTGGGGATGAGAAAATATCAGCCACGATTAAATGGCGGAGCAGACTCGATGGGCTGAGTGGACTAATTCTGGTCCTATGTCATATGGTCTCATGGTGCCTCTTGCCTCTGCTCCACCTGCTCAATCACTGCCCTAAGTGGCCCCACCACCGTGGCCAAATCCTCTGAGGCCTCCTTCCTCAGATGCTGAAATTTGCCATTGAGGAATTCCGTCAGCTGCTCCATCAACCACTGGGAACAACTTTGCCATCTTGCTCTCTGCCACCTTCATTTTTATCGCACCATGAAAACCTTGCTCCAGTTACTGTCTCTTCCCCATGGCACTCCTTGTCCGATGAACTATACACCAGTCCCACCAGAAGAGTCTTACATTTCCTGAGCACTCATACACCTTTTGCCCTCAAACACCACACAATGGGGAAGGACAAAAAAAATCCACCTCAAGCAGGAGCCAGCAAATGTAATATCACTCACTCCATGGCCATCACCAGAAGTCCGTGCACCCCCGATTTTAATCAGTCTACCATTGGTCTGACTTATAGGTGTGGATTTGCAGCGCAGGCAAAGTGGTGAACTTAATCTTCGACTGCGCTGAGAAATGCAAACTTATCGCGTTTGTTGGAACCTACCTCCCAAAACCCCAGCAATTCCCCCAACTCGGCCTGACTCAACTATCGTACCACCTCACGCACCTCCACCCTACCCACCTATCTCTGTTGTGTTCCTTTCTCTGTTGTGTAGGGCAGCACAGTAGCACAGTGGTTAGCATTGTCGCTTCACAGCTCCAGGGTCCCAGGTTCGATTCCCGGCTTGGGTCATTGTCTGTGCGGAGTCTGCACGTTCTCCCCGTGTGTGCGTGGGTTTCCTCCGGGTGCTCCGGTTTCCTCCCACAGGCCAAAGACGTGCAGGTTAGGTGGATTGGCCATGATAAATTGCCCTTAGAGTCCAAAGGGGTTGGTTGGGGTTGCTGTGTTACATGTATTGCGCGGAGTTCTGGGCTTAAATCGGGTGCTCTTTCCAAGGGCCGGTGCAGGCTCGATGGGCCAAATGGCCTCCTTCTGCACTGTAAATTCTATGTATCTATGTGTCCTCTCTCTATTGTGTTTCTGCTCTGTGGTCTCTGTGTTCCTCTTTCATTCCTGACAGTTCTTGATTTGCTTTCCCTCTGCCAGTTATAGTATTCTCCAGTCTTCCTGCTTTGCATGTCTGCATTCCTGTTCTGTTTCCACCCTATTCATGCTGTGTTACCAGTCTTCTTCTTCTCTCCTGTGCTTGTTCTTTTTCTGCTCTGTTTGTGCTGCGTACATACTCTCAAGTGTCCGTACTATATTCTGCTCTATGCTCCTGCTCTGCTCCCATTCTTCTGTCTTCCTGATGTGTCTGCACTATCTTTTCAAGTGGGTGGTGTTGCCACTTTGTTGCTACTCTCCTGTGTTCTTTCGGTTTTCCCACTCTCTTCCAATTGTTATATCTGCTATTCCAACTTTTTTTCCTGCTCTCTTCCAGTAGTTTCTCATTTTGTTCCTGCTGCTTTATGACTCAAATTCAGTTTTCTTTATGCTCTATTTTTCCATATGGATTTCAAAATTCCCTGATCGATTCATTCTTTACACCTCTTGCTACAAATAGGAGTGGATATTCCACCCAAGCAATGACACTGGCCCTCAAATCTGTTTAGACAACAGCTTTTGTGCATCTCTGCTTTCCTCAAGCTTAATATATGCAATTCTGAAAACAGTACCCCAAATGGAGTTCTGACCAAGGGTCACTGACCTACATTATCTCTGATTCTCTTTCCACACAAGTCACCCAACCTGCTGAACATTTTATGTTTCTGTCTTAGATTTCCATCTTCAGCACTTTGTTTGCATATCTCATTGTTACTCTTCTGACTTCCCAATCTCGGTCTCCCGAGTCCCATATTTCACACTGTTACTCTCCTGAGTCCTGTCTCTCACACAATTGTATAACAATTTAATCCAATATCTTTTTCACATTCCAAACGGACCCACAGAAATCCATTAATTGCAGATGCTGCCATTGAGGTCTCTCCTATTCTCTATCCTTTGAAAAGAAATTCCACAGAATTTAAAGAATGGAGACCAGGCTGAATCTGGCCATACACAATACTTGTGGCTCCATGATCGAACAATGCAGCTGCACACACTATCCCAGCAGGAATATGACTCTCTGGCTCTTTTTTCCCCCCCTAACAAACCAGAGGAACATACTTGTTGGAATGTAACATCTGCGCAGAGTTCATTCAAAGTGTGTGTGCTCAAAGAAACGCTGCACACATCTGCAGCCAATTAGCCCATTGTTGTGCTAAACAGGGGCACATGTGCAGAGCTCAAAGAGTACACTCGATCAAGTATGTGGGAAATGTTTTGTGTTTCTCTGAGTTGTCGATGATACTTCTGTTTATAAAAGACTGTTTTACCTTTTTTATAAGACAATCTGACTACCAGAAAGAATAATCTATGACTCAACAGATCCCTGTGGTAAAATGTTCCATTTTCAATAACACTCTGCCAAATCATATCTCTTCTATTGTTGTGACTTTTTATTACTAATTCACTAACCAGTGTAAACAATCTATCGTTAGGTACTCTTCCCAAAACCTTTTTGATATTTGAAAACATATATTGGATCCTCATTTAATCTTCATTATCCCAGTTAAAAGTTTTACTATGTCAATCCTGTCTTCATAATGGCAATCTTTCATTCTTGGTATCTTTCTAATCGATTAGTACTTTCCCCTTTCTATATCCATCCTCTGATGGAGTGGTAGAACTGATTTTCATATTTCCATTGTGCTCTTGTATAAATTTAATATCACTTCCTTGTTTTTATATAAATTTTGCATCTCCAAACTACCAGGATCTCAATTTGACTTTTCTATTTACACTTCTGTGTTAACCAGCCATCATCATAACACTGTAACTCCAGACAGAGAAATAGGATTTTGTTATCACCCACTGTTTAAACAAGAAACAAAAGTGCAGTCCAACTTCACAGTATTATGTCCCTGGGCCAAGGGTGCCAAAGAAAGTTCAATGGCATTTTGCTTCAGATGATATTCAGACATTCCTGGCATCCATATTAAACAGGCATTAAGCTCCTTGAGTGCACTAGTGAGGGGTTTACCAACTCTCATAAACTGAAAGGAGCTTACCAGTCTGCTCTGCTCAGGCTTTCCTGTCCTGCGGTGGTCCTACCCACAGTCCTTAAAAGAATGACTGGAGTTCAGGAACAAAAGACGTTAATTTTTTTTTAGAACTTACTGTCACGCCAAAAATGAATATCCACCCTGACTTCATAGAATGCCATCCATCCCTTTTTGTTCCCTTCACCACAACCATTCCCCGATCCCCAACCCCCATTCCTCTGGACCTACCCGAGAGCCACCGGTCTTATTGCAAATTAGTCCAAATTAATGGGAACTAACTGGAGTGCTCTGAATGGTGTCAGCACCTTGACAGAATTATTTCATTCAAGCCTCGTGCTTTGGCTTCATACCAGCAAGTTAACTGTTTTGGACCTAAAAATGCATCTAAACGAATCCCTAGCACTACGTTCCTCCCTGTTGTTCTCTTCATACAATCCAATCTAAGGATAGTAGGTTAGATTTGGAACAATTGTGCCCTTTTAAGGTTATTGGCATTAACTGTCTTGCATTTTCTGATAATGGTTTAATGCATATGGTAATAAAATTGAGAATTACTGAAAAAAGAGACACATTGTCAAAGTTTTTCATCTTGTATGCATCCGGATAGATAGGGCAGAACAGTGGCATGATGGTTAGCACTGCTGCCTCATGGCACCAAGGACCCAGGTTTGATCCCAGCCCCGGGTCACTGTCCGTGTGGAGTTTGCACATTCTTCCCATGTTTGCGTGGGTTTGACCCGCACAAGCCAAAGATGTACAGGGTATGTGAATTGGTCATGCTGCATTTCGCCTTAATTAGAAAGAAATAGGAACGAGGTACGCCAAATTAATTTTTAAAAATGCATCAGGACAGATTCACAAAAATACCAAATCTTAAAGGGAACAATTTATACTGCAGGAGTTGATCAATCAGTACCTTTTTCTCATGCAGCATAAATTATATTTCTCTTTGAGGTTTGTGTATCTATCCTGATGAGTGCAAGACAAAGAAACTTCAACAGTATGTCTATTATTTCAGCAACAAACAGATGAGATAGAATCTCTTTTGTCTATGTGGTGGCTGAGGTGATTAGGCCACTTGCCAAATGATTTATTTACCTTCAGGGAAAGAGACAGAGAGGAGCAGAGCAGACCTGCAGGAGGGACATAGATTTGGGAACAGATAATTAAAATCTTCTGTGTCCTGGATAACTATTTGTTCAGCAATTATCATCAGCTGCAGCAGCTTATGAGCTCTGTGTTTTGAAACTTGAGCAGCAGCTGGCATCACTTTGGGTAGCTATAGGGTCGAGAGCTTTGTAAATAGCATGCATGCATGTGGTTACGCTGTAGCTCAAGAGTATGCAGAAAGAGGGAGAATGGATGACCACCAGACAGTCAAAAAGGATCAGGCATGATGTTGTGCCAACCATTTATCCTAATCTAAGATCAACCTAACCTACACCCCTTCAATTTACTGCTGTCCATGTGCCTGTCCAAGAGTGGCTTAAATGTCCCAAATGACTCTGACTCCACCACCTCTGCTGGCAGTGCATTCCACACACCCACCACTCTGTCTGAAGAACCTACCTCTGACATCTCCCCTATACCTTCCTCCAATCAGATTAAAATTATGTCCCCTCGTGACAGCCATTTCAGCCCTGGGGAAAGGTCTCTGGCTATCCAGTCTATCAAGTCACCTCTCTTCCTTCTTTGCTCCAGTGAGAAAAGCCCTAGCTCCCTTAACCTTTCTTCATAAGACATGCCCTCCAGTCCAGGCAGCATCCTGGTAAATCTCCTCTGTACCCTCTCCAAAGCATCCACATCCTTGCTACAATGAGGCGACCAGAACTGGACACAATATTCCAAATGGGATCCAACCAGGGTTTTATAAAGTTGTTGCGGCTCTTGAACCTCAATCCCCCTGTTAATGACATCAAGAGCAGTAACCAGGGGGCTGTTTGCAGTTTCAGTGCGTGGGAGGAGCTGAACGGGAGCGGTAAGTTTACCTATTTTTAAAAAAACTTCCCTTGCAGTTTCAGTGCGTGGGAGGAGCTGAACAGGAGCGGTAAGTTTCCATTTTTTAAAAAACTTCCCTTGCAGTTTCAGTGGTGGGAGGAGCTGAACAGGAGCGGCAAGTTTCCATTTTTTAAAAACTTCCCTTGCAGTTTCAGTGGTGGGAGGAGCTGAACGGGAGCGGTAAGTTTCCATTTTTTAAAAACTTCCCTTGCAGTTTCAGTGGTGGGAGGAGCTGAACGGGAGCGGTAAGTTTCCATTTAAAAAAAAACTTCCCTTACAGTTTCAATGCGTGGGAGGAGCAGAACAGGAGTGGCTGTATTGCGCTCTGGGAAGGTGAGGAGACTTCATAAAAGAGCGGAGAGACAGGAGTGAGACTTCAGAAGCGCGGAGTGTGCTTTCTTTCAGTGAGAGCAGGGGGCTGTTTGCAGTTTCAGTGCGTGGGAGGAGCTGAACGGGAGCGGTAAGTTTACCTATTTAAAAAACTTCCCTTTAGTGGGAGCGGCCGAATTGCACTCTGGGAAGGTGAGTGAACTGATATATTTGGGCAGTGGCTAAACCCGAGACACTACACGTGTAGTGTCGCCCACCCGCCCTCCTCCTCTAACCAAAAAAAAGACTGTTGATAAGGAGCAGCGGACTTCAGATTCTCAGCGGGAGCAGTGGTGAGGGGTCGTTGGGAAGGTGAGTTTACCTCTTTAAAACTTTAAAAACTTACCTGGAAGGGTGACATCACAGCAAAGCAGTGACCTGATTGCCTGGCAAGGAAAGTGCTCCAGTTAACAGCAGCTGGGAGAAATTTAATTCTTCCTGTGTTGGTGAGTATTGTGGTTGGTAAGTAAAGTCTTTTTTTCCTGTCACTTATTAATTATTTGATAGTATAGTTTGTAGTCAGTTGAGGTAAAGGCTAAAAATGGCAGGAGATCCCAGACCCGTGTTATGCTCCTCGTGCTCAATGAGGGAGTTCAGGGACGCGGCCGATGCCCCTGACTTCTTCATGTGCGTGAAGTGTGTCCAGCTGTAGCGCCTGTTCGACCTCCTGACGGCTCTGGAGCTGCGGGTGGACTCACTTTGGAGCATCCGCGATGCTGAGGAGGTCGTGGATAGCACGTTCAGTGAGTTGGTCACACCGCAGATTAGAATTGGTGACGGAGACAGGGAATGGGTGACCAAAACGCAGAGAAAGAGTAGGAAGGCAGTGCAGGTGTCCCCTGCGGTCATCTCCCTCCAAAACAGGTATACCGTTTTGGATACTGTTGGGGGAGATGACTCATCAGGGGAAGGCAGTAGTAGCCAGGCTCATGGCACCGTGGCTGACTCTGCTGCACAGAAGGGTGGGCAAAAGACTGGCAGGGCTATAGTCATAGGGGATTCAATTGTAAGGGGAGTAGACAGGCGTTTCTGTGGTCGAAAGTGAGACTCCCGAATGGTATGTTGCCTCCCGGGTGCACGGGTAAGGGATGTCTCCGATCGGCTGCAGGACATACTGAAGGGGGAGTGTGAACAGCCAGTTGTCGTGGTGCATAGAGGCATCAATGATATAAGTAAAAAAAGGGATGAGGTCCTACAATCAGAATTTAGGGAGTTAGGAGATAAGTTAAAAGTAGGACCTCAAAGGTAGTAATCTCAGGATTGCTACCAGTGCCACGGGACAGTCAGAGTAGAAACTCAAGAATAGTCAGAGTGAATACGTGGCTTAAGAGATGGTGCAGGAGGGAGGGGTTCAGATTTTTGGGACATTGGAACTGGTTTTGGGGACAGTGGATGGTCTACACCTGGGCAGGACTGGAACCAATGTCCTAGGCGGTGCTTTTGCTAACACTGTTGGGGAGGTTTTAAACTAATGTGGCAGGGGGATGGGAACCAGATTAGGAAGTTAGAGGTCAGTAAAGAAGCAGCAACTAACGCCAGGAAGGTACGAGATAATAAACTCAATGTGACTAGGGGAAGAGTAGACAGGGAAGAGTTGATGAACGCAAAGGGACAAGTGGTCTGAGGTGCATTTATTTTAATGCGAGAAGTGTAGCAGGTAAGGCAGATGAACTTAGGGCTTGGATCAGTACCTGGGAATATGATGTTATTGATATTACTGAGACTTGGTTGAGGGAAGGGCAGGACTGGCAACTGAATATCCCAGGGTATACATGCTTCAGGAGGAATAGAGAGGGAGGTAGAATGGGGGGAGGAGTTGCATTACTCGTCAGAGATGATATCACAGCTGTGATTAAAGAGGGCACGATGGAGGAATCGAGCACTGAGGCAATATGGGTGGAGCAAAGAAATAGGAAGGGTGCAGTAACATTGTTGGGACTTTACTACAGGCCTCCCAAAAGCGAGCATGAAGTAGAGGTACAAATATGCAGACAGATTATAGAAAAATGTCGGAGCAATAGGGTGGTTGTGATGGGAGATTTTAACTTCCCCAATATTGAATGGTGTAGTGTTGGAGGTGTAGATGGAGCAGAGTTTGTAAGGAGCATCCAGGAGAGTTTTTTAGAGCAGTATGTAAATAGTCCAACTCGGGAGGGGGCCATACTGGACCTGGTATTGGGGAATGATCCCAGCCAGGGGTTGATGTTTCAGTCGGTGATTACTTTGGGAATAGCGATCACAATTCCGTAAGTTTTAGAATACTCATGGACAAGGACAAGAGTGGTCCGAAAGGAAAAGTGCTAAATTGGGGAAAGGCAGAGTATAACAAAATTCGGCAGGAGCTAGGGAATGTGGATTGGGAGCAGCTGTTTAAGGGTAAATCCACATTTGAAATGTGGGAGTCTTTCAAAGAAAGGTTGATTAGAGTGCAGGACAGACATGTCCCTGTGAAAATGAGAGATAGAAATGGCAAGATTAGGGAACCATGGATGACGGGTGAAATTGTGAGACTAGCTAAAATGAAAAAGGAAGCATTCATAAGATCGAGGCAACTCAAAACTGATGAAGCTTTGGAGGAACATCGGTTGGAGGGGTTGGTTTAGCTCACTGGGCTAAATCGCTGGCTTTTAAAGCAGACCAAGCAGGTTAGCAGCACGGTTCGATTCCCGTACCAGCCTCCCCGGACAGGCGCCGGAATGTGGCGACTAGGGGCTTTTCACAGTAACTTCATTGAAGCCTACTCGTGACAATAAGCGATTTTCATTTCATTTCATTCATATCGGGAAAGTAGGACGAATCTCAAACGCGCAATAAAGGGGGCTAAAAGGGGTCATGAAATATCTTTGGCTAACAGGGCTAAGGAAAATCCCAAAGCCTTTTATTCGTATGTAAGGAACAAGAGGGTAACTAGAGAAAGGATGGGCCCACTCAAAGACAAAAGAGAGAATTTATGCGTGGACTCAGAGGAAATGGGTGAGATTCTTAACGAGTACTTTGCATTGGTATTCACAAAGGAGAGGGAAAAGACGGATGTTGAGGCTAGGGATGGATGTTTAAATACTCTAGGTCAAGTTGTCATACGTTGGGGGAAATTCTGGATATTCTAATAGACATTAAGGTGGACAAGTCCCCAGGACCGGATGGGATCTATCCCAGGTTACTGAGGGAAGGGAGGGTCAAAATAGCTGGGGCCTTAAGTGATATCTTTACAGCATCCTTTTAAAAAAAAAAAATAATTTTTATTGAGATTTTCCAAAACATATCAAAAACAGAAAATAACAACAAGAAACCAGTATTAACAACAACCAAACGAAAAACACACTAACCCCCAAAACCAAATCCCCCCCCCCCCCCCCCCCCCCCGTAACTACAAAAAGAAGAAATAGATAAACACCCGACATATTCAATAAACACATATACACATTTCTCCCTTCCCCCGAAACAAACACCCCACCCCCGGGTTGCTGCTGCTGCCGGCCTATTTTATTTTCCTACCGTTCTCTCTGGAAGTCCATGAAATGCTGCCACCGCCTAAAGAACCCCTGTACTGATCCCCTCAGGGCAAATTTTACCCTCTCCAATTTAATGAACCCCGCCATATTATTGATCCAGGCCTCCACGCTTGGGGGCCTCGCATCCTTCCATTGAAGCAAGATCCTCCGCCGGGCTACTAGGGACGCAAAGGCCAGGACACCGGCCTCTTTCGCCTCCTGCACTCCCGGTTCCACTGCAACCCCAAAAATTGCGAGTCCCAAGCCTGGCTTGACCCTGGATCCTACCACCCTCGACACCATCCTTGCTACCCCCTTCCAGAACTCCCCAAAACATATGGGTGTGGTTTGCTGGGCTCCCCGAGCACCTAGCACACCTGTCTTCTCCCCCGAAAAACCTACTCATCCTCATCCCAGTCATGTGGGCCCTGTGCAGCACCTTGAACTGTATGAGGCTAAGCCTCGCACAGGAAGAGGAGGAATTCACTCTCTCCAGGGCATCCGCCCACGTCCCCTCCTCAATCTCCTCACCCAGCTCCTCCTACCTTTCAGCTCCTTCACCGAGGCCTCATCCACCTCCTGCATGACGTGGTACACGTCCAAAATCCTCGCCCCTCCAACCCACACCCCCGAGAACACCCTGTCCCGTACCCCACCTGGGGGCAGCAGAGGGAACCCCTCCACCTGCCGCCTGGAAAACGCCCTAACCTGCATGTACCTAAACATGTTCCCCGGGGGGAGCCCAAACTTCCCCTCTAACTCACCCAGGCTCGCCAGCCTCCCATCCACAAACAGGTCCCTCAACCTCCTAATACCTACCCTGTGCCAGCCAAGAAACCCGCCATCGATGCTCCCTGGTACAAACTGGTGGTTCCCCTGTATCGGGGACTCCATCGAGCCCCCCACCACCCCACTATGCCGTCTCCATTGCCCCCAAATTTTGAGGGTAGCCGCCACCACCGGGCCCGTGGTATCCCTCGTTGGAGGGAGCGGCAACGGCGCCGTTACCAGCGCCTCCAGGCTTGTGTCCACGCAGGACGCCATCTCCATCCTCTTCCACGCTGCCCCTGCCCCGTCCATTACCCACTTACGCACCATCGCTGCATTGGCAGCCCAGTAGTACCCACAGAGGTCGGGCAGAGCCAGCCCCCCCCCCCATCCCTGCCCCGCTCCAAAAACACCCTTCTCACCCTCGGAGTCCCATGCGCCCATACAAATCCCGTAATACTCCTGCTGACCCGCCTAAAAAAGGCCTTCGGGATAAGGATGGAGAGGCACTGGAACAGAAACAAAAACCTTGGGAGCACCGTCACCTTGACGGACTGTGCCCTGCCCGCCAGCGACAGCGGCAACATGTCCCATCTGTTAAACTCCTCCTCCATTTGCTCCACCAACCTAGTGCAGTTAAGCTTGTGAAGGGCCCCCCCAGCTCCTAGCCACCTGGGCTCCCAGGTACCAAAGCTCATCCCCACCCTTTTCAGCGGGAGCCTACCGATCCCCTCCACTTGATCCCCCGGGTGCACGACGAACAGCTCACTCTTACCCATGTTGAGCTTGTACCCAGAAAAGCCCCCAAATTCCCTAAGGACCTGCATCACCTCCGGCATTCCCCCCCACTGGGTCCGCTACATAAAGCAACAAGTCTTCTGCATATAATGACACTCGGTGCTCCTCCCCACCCCGCACCAGACCCCTCCAATTCCTCGACTCCCTCAACGCCATGGCCAGGGGCTCAATTGCCAACGCAAAGAGCAAAGGGGACAGGGGACACCCCTGCCTCGTCCCCTGGTACAACCGAAAGTACTCCGATCTCCTCCTACAACAGCCTCACCCACCTGAAAAACCCCCTCCCCGAACACAAACCTTTCCAGCACCTCCCACAGGTACCCCCACTCAACCCTATCAAAGGCCTTCTCCGCGTCTAATGCTACCACTATCTCCGCCTCCCCTTCTACCGCCGGCATCATTATAACATTTAGAAGCCTACGTATATTGGTGTTCAGCTGCCTTCCCTTCACAAACCGCGTCTGGTCCTCATGAATGACCCCCGGCACATAGTCCTCTATCCTTGTGGCCAAGATCTTCGGCAACAGCTTGGCATCCACATTTAATAACGAGATCGGCCTATATGATCCACACTGCAGGAGGTCCTTGTCCCGTTTAAGGATCAAGGAAATCAGCGCCCGTGACATAGTCGGGGACAAAGCCCCCCCTCCCTTGCCTCGTTAAAGGTCCTAACCAACAGGGGGCCCAACAGGTCTGCATACATTTTGTAAAATTCGACCAGAAACCCATCCGGCCTCGGCGCCTTCCCCGACTGCATGCTGCCTATCCCTTTGACCAGCCCCTCCAGCTCAATCGGCGCCTCCAGCCTCTCCACCTGTCCCTCCTCCACCTTCGGAAATCTCAGCCTATACAAAAAGGAGCAGCAGGGTATCATGGTGGTTAGCATAGATGCTTTACAGCTCCAGGGTCCCAGGTTCGATTCCCGGCTGGGTCACTGTCTGTGTGGAGTCTGCACGTCCTCCCCCTGTGTGCGTGGGGTTCCTCCGGGTGCTCCGGTTTCCTCCCACAGTCCAAAGATGTGCGGGTTAGGTGGATTGGCCATGCTAAATTGCCCGTAGTGTCCTAATAAAAGTAAGGTTAGGGGGGGGGGGGGGGGGTTGTTGGGTTACGGGTATAGGGTGGATACGTGGGTTGAGTAGGGTGATCATGGCTCGGCACAACATTGAGGGCCGAAGGGCCTGTTCTGTGCTGTACTGTTCTATGTTCTATGTTTCCCCCCCCCCCCTTCACCGGGGGCTCGGACCGATACAATTCCCGATAAAAGTCCCTGAAGACCCCATTAATGTCCACCCCCCTTCGCACCACATTGCCTCCCCTATCCGTCACTCCACCAATCTCCCTGTCCGCGTCTTGCTTACGTAGCTGATGCACCAGCATCCTACTCGCCTTCTCCCCATATTGTACACCGCTCCCTGTGCCTCCCTCCACTGAACTTCCGCCTTTCCGGTGGGTCAGCAAGTCGAACTTGGCCTGAAGGTTACAGTCCCTCCTCCGGAGCCTCCGCGTATCTCCTGTCCACCCAGGGCCGGCTCAAGGTACCGGCAACTCGGGCAGTCGCCCGGGGCGCCATGTGCTAGGGGCGCCGCGTAAAAGACTCGGGTCCCGCGCATGCGCAGTTGGGCCGGTGCCAACCAGCGCATGCGCGGTGGCCGCCCTCCCTCAGGCCGCCCCGCACAAACATGGCGGATGGGTCCAGGCTCGCCGGTGGTCACTCCCCCCACTCCGCCCCTGGCCCCACCCCCCCCACCCCGGCCCCGCCCCCCCCCCGGCCCCGGCCCCCCCCCCCCCCCCCCAAAGGGCGCCGAAGTTCAGCTTGCCCAGGGCGCCAGCAACCCTAGGGCCGGCGCTGTGTCCACCCTTACCATCTCCCTCTCTCTTTGCTCTCCCCTCTCCCTATGGGCTCGGATGGAAATCAACTCCCCTCTAATCACCGCCCTCAATGCCTCCCAAACCATCCCTACCCGGACCTCCCCATTATCATTGGCCTCTAAGTACCTGTTGATACACCCTCGAACCCGCCCGCCCATCTTCTCATCCGCCAGCAGTCCCACCTCCAGGTGCCAGAGCGGGTGCTGGTCCCTCCCCTCCCCCAGCTCAAGGTCTACCCAGTGCGGGGCATGGTCCAAAATGACTATGGCCGAATACTCGGCATCCTCCACCCTCGAAATCAGCCCCCTGCTCAGGACAAAAAAATAGATCCGGGAATAGGCCTTATGCACGTAGGTAAAAATGAATATTCCCTGGCCCTCGGCCTCGCGAACCTCCAACGATCCACCCCTCCCATCTGGTCCATAAACCCCCTCAACACCTTAGCCGCCACGGGCCTCCTGCCCGTCCTGGACATGGATCGACCCAATGGGGGATCCAGCACTGTGTTAAAGTCCCCCCCCCCCCAGTATCAGGCCCCCCGTCTCTAGATCCGGAATGCGGCCCAACATGCGCCGCATAAAACCTGCATCGTCCCAATTTGGGGCATAGACATTCACCAGCACCACCCGCTCCCCTTGCAACTTGCCACTCACCATCACATACCTCCCTCCACTGTCAGCCACCACCTTTGACGCCTCAAACGACACCCTTTTTCCCGCCAGAATCTCCACCCCCCGAATTTTTTCATCCAGCCCCGAATGAAACACCTGGCCTACCCAGCCCTTCCTCAATCTAACCTGGTTCGCCACCTTCAGGTGAGTCTCCTTGAGCATAGCCACGTCTGCCTTCTGCCCCTTCAGGTGCGTAAACACCCGGGCCCGTTTGACCGGCCCATTCAGCCCCCTCACATTCCAAGTTATCAGCCGGATCAGAGGGCTCCCGGCCCCCCTCCCCTGCCGACTAGCCATAACCCGTCCCCTGCCCGCCACAGGCCAGCGCCCCCCGCTCGGCCTGTTCCCCACGGCGGCAAACCCCCACCCCGGCCCCCCTGCATACTCCAGCTCCTTCCTGGCCATTTCAGCAGCAACCCGGTACCCCCCCCCCCCCCCCCCCCCCCCCCCACAGGCTAGGACCCCTCCCAGCCACGTTACTCCCTCCATAGCACTCCCGTGAGCCAGCTAACTTCTGCTCCCGGCAGCTCCCGCCACACATCCGACCCCCCCCCAACGTGGGACTACTTCTCATCCCTGTAGCCATCTAAGATGGACACCAGTAAATACAAGATGGAAGACTGCAAAGAGTGCAGGGAAAAACGGACATGGTCAAAAGCAAACAGCTTGCAGAAGCATTAAGCATTGGGACAATTGCAGAAACCAGTTTCCCGACAGCTGCAGAGTTCAGGCAGCGCTGTAAATGGGAAAGCCGTTTACATAGTAATGAGGTGATACCGGGCCGTCCCAGATACAAAGGATACACTTGGGTATCAATCGATACTTTTAATAGAGAACCAGACACGATGGAGCCAGCGAAACCAGGACAATGAGTCCTAAGAACCGCCCCAGCCATCAAGGAACGGCCCTAGGATAGGGGGGGTTCAAATCATATCGATTGGGAAAAGGCCCAATCGATCCCCAGCAGGTGAGGAAGCCCGCCCCAAGGGGCACGGACCCCCTGGGACCTATAAAAGAGAGGTTCCGCACATGGTTCAGTCTCCTGTCTCCGCCCTCCAACTCCAGCCTCCAGACTCCTGTCTTTTACACCAGCCGTCGAGCAGCAGCCATCGATAAGTAAGTGCCAAACGAAGATCGCTACTTGACCCAGGCATTACTTATACCCTTGCCGACCGATAGTAACCCGAAGTTGCAGACCAGAACGGAACGAAGGCCTTGTTCCCTGACCTTGCCTGTTCCTTCTTAGATAAGTATTAGTCGTTTAATGGTAGAAGTAAGTTAGTCTTTAGCATGTGCATGAGTGTTATTATAATTGTTTTATAATAAACTCTAATTGTTTTGGACTTACTATTTGGTGTACAGCTTTATTGCTTTGAACTTGACCTTGATACTTGTGACGGTGTCTTTTACGGCACCTGGCGACTCCAGAGCATAGAGAGAGAAACAGAGCCATGTGAGTGTTAAGCACACTTACTCAAAACGAGCAACATCTCCCAGACCCATCAGCAGACCCTCCTCCTCCCCCTCCCGCTGTCGCGTGGGAAAAAAGCCCACGCTTCTCAGCTCCGACCCAGCCCCCATCCACCCTCAGCGTGGGAAACAGAAGAAAATCACTGCTTTTTTCCCTCTGCCCGACCCCGCCCACGTAAAAAAAGACAGCACCCCACCCGCCCAAGAACCAACACACAACCAGCATAAAACAGCATAATACAGAGACCCTTCCCACCAAAAGTTAACAGAGTTATTTACAAACCCCCGACCCTCAGTCAGAGTCCAACTTCTCGGCCTGCACAAAGGCCCACACCTCCTCCGGTGACTCAAAATAAAAGTGCCGGTCCTTGAAAGTGACCCACAGACGCGCCGGCTGTAACATGCCAAACTTCACGCTCTTCCTGTGGAGCACCGCCTTCATCTGGTTGTACCCGGCCCTCCGCTTAGCCACCTCCGGACTCCAGTCCTGGTAGATCCGCACTACCATTCTCAGCTCCCATCAGCGAGTTCAACAAAACGACCACATAGGCCCCCAGGTCTGACCCCTCCAGCCCCTCCGTGAGGCCCAGGATCTGCAAATTTTTCCGCCTCGACCGGTTCTTCATCTCCTTGAACCGCTCCTGCCACTTCTTATGGAGCGCCTCGTGCATCTCCACCTTTTCAGAGGCTTGTTGTCGGAGCTCCCGGATCACCACCCCCTGGGCTGCCTGCGTCGCCAGCAGCTTGTCCACATTCACCTTCAGCGAGTCTAGCAGCTCCACCTTTAGCTCCTGAAAACATCGCTGGAGAGTCTCCTGCTGCACCTGCGCCCACTGCCTCCATTCCTCGAGGCCTCCGCCGGCGGCCATCTTGATTCTCTTCCCCCGCTTTTTCTTGGGCGCTGCCACCGCTATTTTGCTGGCCCCACTCCTGGTCAAGACCATAGACCACTGGGAATCCACTGCAGACACCTTCCCACGTCGGGAACTGTCGAGCAAGTACCACTGGGGGCCCTTAAAAGAACCCAAAAGTCCGTTCCTGGCGGGAGCTGCCGAACGTGCGGCTTAGCTCCGCATAGCCGCACCCGGAAGTCCTTTAAAGCATCCTTGAGCATGGGTGAGGTCCCGGAGGACTGGAGAATTGCTAATGTTGTCCCTTTGCTTAAGAAGGGTAGCAGGGAAAATCCAGGGAATTATAGACCTGTGAGCTTGACGTCAGTGGTAGGCAAACTGTTGGAGAAGATACTGAGGGATAGGATCTATTAGCATATGGAAGAAAATAGACTTATCAGTGATAGGCAGCATGGTTTTGTGCAGGGAAGGTCATGTCTTACAAACCTAATAGAATTCTTTGAGGAAGTGACAAAGTTAATTGATGAGGGAAGGGCTGTAGATGTCATATACATGGACTTTAGTAAGGCGTTTGATAAGGTTTCCCATGGCAGGTTGATGGAAAAAGTGAAGTCGTATGGGGTTCAGTGTGTACTAGCTAGATGGATAAAGAACTGGCTGGGTAACAGGAGACAGAGAGTAGTGGTGGAAGGGAGTGTCTCAAAATGGAGAAGGGTGACTAGTGGTGTTCCACAGGGATCTGTGCTCGGACCACTGTTGTTTGTGATCTACATAAATGACCTGGAGGAAGGTATAGGTGGTCTAATTAGCAAGTTTGCAGATGATACAAAGATTGGTGGAGTTGCAGATAGCGAGGAGGACTGTCAGAGACTACAACAAAATATAGATAGATTGGAGAGTTGGGCAGAGAAATGGCAGATGGAGTTCAATCCAGGCAAATGCGAGGTGATGCATTTTGGAAGATCAAATTCAAGAGCGGACTATATGGTCAATGGAAGGGTCCTGGGGAAAATTGATGTACAGAGAGATCTGGGAGTTCAGGTCCATTGTACCCTGAGGGTGGCAACGCAGGTTGATAGAGTGGCCAAGAAGGCATACAGCATGCTTGCCTTCATCGGACAGGGTATTGAGTACAAGAGTTGGCAGGTCATGTTACAGTTGTATCGGACTTTGGTTAGGCTACATTTGGAATACTGCGTGCAGTTCTGGTCGCCACATCACCAGAAGGATGTGGATGCTTTGGAGAGGGTGCAGAGGAGGTTCACCAGGATATTGCCTGGTATGGAGGGGGCTAGCTATGAAGAAAGGTTGAGTAGATTAGGATTGTTTTCATTGGAAAGACGGAGGTTGAGGGGGGACCTGATTGAGGTCTACAAAATTGAGAGTTATGGACAGGGTGGATAGCAACAAGCGTTTTACAAGAGTGGGGGTGTCAGTTACAAGGGGTCACGATTTCAAAGTGAGAGGGGGAAAGTTTAAGTGGGATGTGCGTGGAAAGTTTTTTACGCAGAGGGTGGTGGGTGCCTTGAACGCTTTACCAGTGGAGGTGGTAGAGGCGGGCATGATAGCATCATTTAAGAGGCATCTAGACAGATATATGAACGGGCGGAACAGAGGGAAGTAGACCTTGGAAAATAGGAGACAAGTTTAGATAAAGGATCTGGATTGGTGCAGGCTGAAGGGCCTGTTCCTGTGCTGTAATTGTCTTTGTTCTTTGTTCTATACGCTTTCTTAACAATCCTATCAACCTGGGTGGCAACTTTAAGGGATCAATGTAGATGGACCCCAAGATCCCTCTGTTCCTCGACACTTCCAAGAATCCTGCCTTTAACTCTGTATTTAGCATTCAAATTCGACCTTCCAAAATGAATCACTTCACATTTATCAAGATTGAACTCCATCTGCCACTTCTCAGCCCAGCTCTGCACTCTGTCAATATCCTGTTCTAACCTCCAACAGTCCTCAATACTATCTACAACTCCACCAACCTTTCTGTCATTGGCAAACTTACTAACTCACCCTTCTATTTCCTCTTCCAATTCATTTATAAAAACCACAAAGAGCAGAGGTCCCAGAACAGATCCCTGCGGACACCACTGGTCACCGACCTCCAGGCGGAATACTTTCCATCCACTGCCACTCGCTGTCTTCTTTCAACCAGCCAATTCTGTATCCAGACAGCCAAATTTCCCTGTCTCCCATGCCCCCTCACTTTCTAAATGAGCCTACCATGGGGAACCTTATCAAACGCCTTAGCAAAATCCATAAACACCACATCCACTGCCCAACCTTCATCAATGTGTCTCGTCACATTCTCAAAGAAATCAAAGAGGCTTGTGAGGCATGACCTGCCCCTCACAAAGCCATGCTGACTATCTTTAATCAAACTATCTTTTTCTAAATAATCATTGATCTGGCCGGAATTCTCCGAGTCAGAGGATTGCCGTTGATGCTGAAAATTCCTGCCACGCTGCTCCGACACTGGGATGCGATTCTCTGGCAACCGGAGAATCGGCGGCAGTCGCGCATGCACAGTCGATGCGCGCCGGTCGGGGGCCGTTGAAAGAGGCCCCTGCTTCAATTCTCTGCGGTCGACCGGCCAGGTTCCCGCGAGTCCCGCCAGTGTGGTCTACATATGGTACCACCCGGTGGGAGCTTGGACCCGTGGCCATGGTGGCCGTCCTGGTGGGAGGGGAGGAATCAGACTCCCGCGGGGGGGGGCCTCCACGATGGCCAGTCCCGCGATCGGGGGCTACCGATCGATGGGCACGTGTGATCTCGGAGGGGGGGGGGGGCTTACCTCCTTCCACGCAGGCCCGCTGTGTCGCTATGCCATGTTGCGTGGCGCTGGCATGGAAACGGCCACCATGCACATGTGCTGGCGCGGAATGCCACCATGCTCATGCGTGGATCCGCGCTGGCAGTGCAGCTCCATGTATCGGCACCGGAGCTGAACACTCCGGTGTTTACACTGGCATCAACACTTCGCCGAGATCTTGGAGAATCGCGGCCCCTATCTGTCAGAATCCTTTCTTGTATTTTGCTCACCACAGACGTAAGACTGACTGGTCACTAATTCCCAGGGATTTCCCAATTCCCTTTCTTGAACAGGGGAACAACATTCGCCTCCCTCCAATCATCCGGTACTACTCCAGTGGAGAGTGAGGACGCAAAGATCAGGCAGCAATCTCCTCCTTCACTTCCCGTAGTAACCTTGAGTATATCCTGTCATGCCCAGGGGACTGTTTTGGAAAGTGGCATCATCAGAACAGATGTGACGGAGGTGAAGGACCTGAGAGAATGGGATGCCCATACAAGAGTTCTAAACGAGTGTAATGATGCCAACACAACATTCAAAACCATTGAGGAAGTGAACAAACAAATATGATAGACAGTAGCAGTGGCGGACTGGCCAGGGTGTCAGCTTGCCCGATGGCAAGTGGGCCCCTGATGAAGTGGGCCCCCTATATCAAATAAAAATGCAATAAAGAAACAAACACAGACAACTGTTTTAGTAATAAAAAGGAATAAGAAAAAAAAGAGAACAGGACACAAATAAGCAGTGCATGAAAAGGAACAAAGCAGGGGAGGTAGTGGAAGGATGTGCAATAGGGGGGCCCGGGTCGGGCATAATTAAGGAAATTCCATGTTTTCAGCAAGAGTGTGTGAATTTAAAGATAAAGTTACAATTCGTGATTTGAGATGGCCGGCAACCTCAAAGGATATTAAGCAGTAGTCTTGGAGCCAAGAAGGGGCCCGTGAATCTCTGAAGGGCCCTTAAAAATTATAATTAATTAGATAAATAAATCTCCAACTTCTTTCCTGAGATTTGTATTCTAACTTAATAAAATATAATTCTTTTTAAAAAGAGCAATACCAAATAAAAATGCAATAAAGAAACAAACAAATAACCACTCAGTGTATGAAGGAACGAAGCAGTGTTAAACGGATGTGAAAAGGAGTGGGGGGGGGGGGGGGGAGGGGAGGGGGAGGAGGGGGAGGGAGGGGGGGGGCTAGTTCACCCGGGTCGGACATAGTTGGAAATCCACGTTTTCAGCAAGAGTGTGTGAATTTAAAGATAAAGTTACAGTTTGTGATTTCAGATGGGCGGCAACTTGAAAGGATATCAAGCAGTACATAGGGTCGTGAGGTCACCGAAAAGGAGAAGCGGTACCTTTGACCGTGAATCATGAGGTCAAAGATATTGAAGTGATAAGCCATGATCGGTAAACTCAAAGGGTTGTGACTTGTAACACTACACTGGTATCACACTGGACATGTTAACTTTTGTTGTGGGACCATTCTTAATGTCTTACTATAGTCGGACCAAACTTCTAAGTTTCAACAGTTGTCTCAGTTGCTTGCTGGTGTGAACACTGGACAGTGGATTGTCTCCTCTTCTGAAGCTGCATAGGCCACAGTAGTATTGACTAATGAACATAGCCTATTGAAGTGTAAGTAATTTATTTTATATTTTTTATCAAGTAGGGGTTTATCTGGCGTTCCTTCAAGTTATTCTTGCAATCATCAATATTCATTTTTCCCAATGTGGGCTATTTTTAATTACGTTTTTATTTCAGGAATATTACCCCTACCAGCATGGAAAAGAAAAGGCATACATCTGGGTCACTAAAACGCAAAGAACAAGAAGAAGCAGAAAGGAAGGAATCAGCAAAGCGATGCAGGCCTATTACAGAGTTTATAATACCACAAGCACAATCCACATCAATATCCAGTTCTGCAACAAATAATCAAGAAGCAAGAAACAATGCTCATGGTGTTGATGCAATGACATGCGAGTTAAAAGAACAGAGAAGAGCTACTTTGAATGTAGAGACAAATACAAGTGCATCCATTACTAATCAACCCAGGCCCAATATTTCTTCTGGCTTTCTTGTTCCAGTATCTGTACTGCCTGTAGTTGCAACATCTGGACACATAGCTTCAACTAGTGACAGGGAATCAGATATTCCTCCAAACTTGGTTTCTGAAGCACATCCTGTAAATGAACATACGCAAGAAAATGAAAGATCAATTACTGGAATCTTCCAATATCCATCATGAGCAAAGCTAAAACAGTTTTTTGCTGAACATCCACTTCAGCCACTTGATGATCTTCCATTTGATGCTCGTTTGTATGAGAGGAAAATTATGAATGACTCAGTCCCAAGAAAATGGCTAACATATAACAAAGAAAATAGATGCTTATATTGTTCATACTGCTTAGCCTTTGAGTTTCCCAACACTTGTAATCCATCACCCTTTGTACGTGGCTTTAGTGACTACAGGCATATTAGCCAGAGCTTGACTTTACATGAATCGACAACAACACATGTCAGAAATGCTCAGGAATATATCAGTGTGGTTAATGATGGCACCTTAGATAAATTTTTTGCAGCATCACTAATTAAAAGGAAAGAAGTATTGAAGCAGAGAAGTATTGCCATGAGGATTATAGACATCATAAAGATGTTAAGCAAGCAAGCACTTCCTTTTAGAGGTCACTGTAGATAATGAGGTTCTGAATCATGGCAATTTTTTAGCTACAGTGCAGTTGATGGCAAAATATGACCCCATTATGGCAGCTCACGTTTCTGCAGTGCAAAACAAGTCTAAACAAAGAATCAAACGATTAGAGCAACAAGGAAAGGCTCAAAGTAAAAGCCGTGGTGGACTTGTTACATACCTGAGTAAAACAACTATAAACATGTTAATCAAAATTATGAAGAATATGATACAAGAAAGAATTAGTCATGAAGTTTCTCAAGCAAAATATTATTCTATTCAGGTTGATTCAACACAAGATAATTCATCCATCGATCAGTTTAGCATTATTATTCGGTATGTGCTTAAAGGTATTATCTGTGAGCGACTACTTTCAGATGTGCCAAGTAATGATGGTACAGGACAGGGAATTTTTGATCTATTGATTGAAACATTACAGCATCTTAAAATTGACCCCCAAAAAGTGTTTATCCAATAGCACAGATGGTGCTGCAAGCTGCCATGGCCAGTATAATGGTTTACAAAGTAAAATTGCTGATGTGGCTGATCAACATGTTCATATATGGTGCTATGCCCATGTCTTGAATTTGGTGATAACTGAAACAACAAAATGTTGTGTGCCTGCAGTTTCTTTTTTCAATTTGCTCCAGAATGTAGCAACTTTTGTGAAAGCATCATACAAGAGAATGGCTGAATGGATAGAAGTTGTTGGAAAACATCTAGGAGAAGAAAAAATGAAACGATTAAAGCTAATTGGTGAGACCAGATGGTCAGGAAAATCCAATGCAGCAACAAATATATTTGGACGTTTTGATGATGCCGCTGCCGGTACTTCCGTAAATCTATTGACATGCTTATCAATGATACAAGATTCAGAAAAGTTTGATGCAAAAACAAAACATGAAGCAAATGTTTTACTTCAAAGTCTTCTAAAGTTTGAAACCATATTGACAGCATTTACTTATTTGAAACTACAACCCCGTTATCAAGTTATCTAGAGACAATTGGTTTAGATATGTTTACTGCATGGAGTTTGGTAAATTCAGCTACAACAAAGTTGAAGGAACAGACAAGAACATTTGATAACGTTCACAGCAAGGCTTTGGAATTTGTAAATAAATGTAATGACAGGATTTCACAGATGAATATGGATGAAAATCAAACATTGGAAATTGATGCGTTGGAAACAGCATTGCCAGTTAAGAGGCAGAGGAAGAACAAAAGAATGGCAGATGAGCTTATTGATGATGAAAGAAATTCCTCAGATTCTCTAGCTGATTTTCGAGTAAATGTGTTTAACCTAATAATGGATCGCATTGTCCAGTCACTAGAATCACGCTTTGTACAACACAAACAGTTGTGTAAAGATTTGTCCTGCTTGGACCCAGCAAAGTTTAAAACTATTGTAGAGAAGGGCCTTGAAGATGAAGCATTGGAAGGTATTATTAAGCTGTTTCCACAAATCAGCAATGATCAAGTAATATTGGAATTGTTTTCTTTTGCTTCAAACTTTGATGTATTAAAGCTATTGCTTAATGATGGTGAGAATATGGATTCCAGTTGCATCAATTGTAACATTTGCAGCACTTGCCCATCGTGTGTACTAAAAATTCTGGCATCCAACAGACTTCATGACAAGGCATATGATAACCTTTATAAACTTTATAAAGTCATCTGCACACTATCAGTTACTCAAGTCCAATGTGAGAGGACATTTCAAAGCTAAAGATCATAAAGACAAGGTTAAGAAATTCGCTGTCTGAGGAGAATTTGGAATCATACATGTTGCTATCCATTGAAAAGGATTTATTAGATGAATTGGATGCAGAAGCAATTATTGGCAGATTCGCACAATCATCTAGCAAACACAAACGATTGCTCTTAATCTAGTGGACTGCATGCAATGCTCTATTGTGCTTTCGAACTATCTGTTAATGTGTAAATTGTGCGGTAAACTATTTAAAAATATCAACCAATTACTTAAAATTAAAATAATAAATAAAAAATTCAATTATAACATTCTGTATTTACATTTGGTATCTACTGCCAGTAATATGTACACTGAGAAATACACATTTTTTCCACAAAAATTTTAATTGTACCCTTTTTTCCATATGTATTTTTTGAAAATTTTATTTATTCGTTATGAAAATTAAATGATAGCATTGTAGTTATGGGTGGGCTCCCTTTGTCTCCTGGCAACCAATATTTTTAGACCCAGTCCGCCACGGGACAGTAGGACCCTGAAGGTAATGAGTTCACGGACAGAGAACAAAGGGATGAGCACAGCATGGCTAGGAAGGGGGGGAGGGGGGGGGGGGGCTTTGCCTCGTGGAGAGAATGGTGAAAAGGATACTGGGTAACAAGAGGCCCAGGATTGGGAAATGTGAAGTGAGCCGATCAGGATACATGGCCAGGTCAGAAGGTGTATAGAATGACCAATGGGAAGCTTGTAAGCGAATCTTGATGTGATTCAATCTATATGTGCTGCGATTTCTTTGTTCTCTCCCTCACTAACTTTTGGGAGCTCTAGAAGACAGCTGCGTGTTCTAAGGTCCCACGAGTGAGTCAGCCTTGCAAGCTGGTGGAAATAAAACAATAATCGATACCTGTAGATCCATCTCAGATTTATTGAGCCCAGGCTGGTGAAAAGGATCAGGGATTGTCACCATGACTTATTAATAAAAGCCTCCAGGAAAATCCACAGGCAAAACATTGTTTCTGCCCAAACCTCAAGTCAAACTCCCTCAGGATTTAATTGCTACCATTAAACTATCTTTAAACCTCAGCCCCAGTATCCCTTGGATCTGGCTGATACTTGCAATTCCCCACATGACTGGTCATTCCGGTGCAAGCTGTAGGTCCGTGAATCAGGGAGACCGTTCCTTGCTCTCCTAGGGAACTACAGTGCCAGACCCAATAGCTTTGGCATTTTATTACAAAACATAGAACATAGAACAGTACAGCACAGAACAGATCCTTCGGCCCTCGATGTTGTGCCGAGCAATGATCACCCTACTCAAACGCACGTATCCACCCTATACCCGTAACCCAACAACCCCCTCCCCTCCCCTCCCCTCCCCCCCTCCCCTCCCCTCCCCCCCCTCCCCTCCCCTCCCCCCCTCCCCTCCCCTCCCCCCCTCCCCTCCCCTCCCCCCTCCCCTCCCCTCCCCCCCTCCCCTCCCCTCCCCCCCTCCCCTCCCCTCCCCCCCCTCCCCTCCCCTCCCCTCCCCCCCTCCCCTCCCCTCCCCTCCCCTCCCCCACCTCTTTCCCCTCCCCCTCCTTCCCCCTACCCCCCCTCCCTCTCCCTCCCCCCTCCCCTCCCACCCCCTCCCCTTCCTCCCCTCCCCCCCTCCCCCCTCCCCTCCCTCCCCTCCCCCCCTCCCCCCTCCCCTCCCCCCCTCCCCTCCCCTCCCCCCCCTCCCCCCCTCCCCTCCCCCCCTCCCCTCCCCTCCCCCCCCTCCCCCCCTACCCCCCCTCCCCTCCCCCCCCTCCCCTCCCCCCCCCTCCCCTCCCCCCCCCTCCCCTCCCCTCCCCCCTCCTCCCCCCCCTCCCCTCCCCCCCCTCCTCCCCCCCCTCCCCTCCCCCCCCTCCTCCCCCCCTCCCCTCCCCCCCCTCCCCTCCCCCCCTCCCCTCCCCCCCTCCCCTCCCCTCCCCCCCCTCCCCCCCCCTCCCCCCCTCCCCTCCCCCCCCCTTCCCTCCCCCCCTCCCCTCCCCCCTCCCCTCCCCCCCTCCCCTCCCCTCCCTCCCCCCCCCTCCCCTCCCTCCCCCCCCCTCCCCTCCCTCCCCCCCCTCCCCCCCCCCTCCCCTCCCCCCCCTCCCCCCCTCTCCCCTCCCCTCCTCCCCTCCCCCCCTCCCTCCTCCCCCCCCCCTCTCCCCCCCTCCCCCTCTCCCCCTCCCTCCTCCCTCCTCCCTGTGAAGCATTTATGCTAACCACCATGCTACCGTGCTGCCCCCATATGTGCCTTTGGAATGGTAATGTCCCAGTGCCTTTCCACAATATCAACTTGGTTTTAGTATTGACATGTTTTTAATATATTTTTTTTAATGTACTAATTTTTCAATAAAGTTTTTCAATAAGTTTACAAAACACTCCAAAAAGAAAAATAATACAAAGAAAGAAGGGCAACATGCCAACAAAACAAAACAACTTAACCCTCTAAACGATAAACAGTTTAACAAATTAACACCCAATTCAGAACAGGATAGAGCATATGCCCCTTACAAAAAGGAAAATAAATCAGCCCCCCCCCCCCCCCCCCCCCCCCCCTTCCCCTGGGTTGCAGCTGCTGTTTTTTTTGCCCGGTGGACTACCTTGAATTGTGTCAGGCTAAGCCCGGCACATGATGAGGAGATATTAACCCTGCTTAGGGCATCCCACAGACCTGCCTCTATCTCTCCTCCTAGCCCATCTTCCCACTTGCCCCTAAGCTCCTCCGCCAGAGTTTCCTCCGCATCCAAAACTTCCTGATAAATATCTGATACCTTCCCCTCTCCCACCCAGGTACTGGAGACAACTCTGTCCTGTATCCCCCGTGGCGGCAGCAGCGGGAAGGCTGGAATCTGCCTTCTCAAGAAGCCTAGCATCTGCAAATACCTAAACCCATTCCCTGCTGGCAGTTCAAATTTATGCTCCAAGGCTCCCATCTATAAATAGATCCCTCATCCTCCTAATTCCTGCCCTCTGCCAACTCCGCAACCCGCCATCTAGCCTACCCGGTACAAACCGATAATTATTATAAATCGGGATCCAAACCGATGCTTCCTCCACTGCCCCAGTTTCTTAGAGCCGCCACTTGTGACTTGTGGAGTATCGGGCCGGCGAGAACGGGAGAGGTGCCGGTTATGGGCTTGTTGCGCACATTGAAATTGGCCGGTACGATGTTGTGGGCATCACAGAGACGTGGCTGTAAGGGGATCAGGGCTGGGATCGAAACATACAAGGAGACGTGTCGTATCGAAAGGATAGGCAGATGGGCAAAGGGGGTAGGGTTGCATTGTTAGTAAGCAATGAAGTTAAAATGATAGCAAGGAGCGATATCGGACCAGAAGGCATAGAATCTCTGTGGGTAGAGTTGAGGAATCGCAAAGGTAAAAAGACCCTGATGGGAATTATGTACAGGCCTGCTAACAGTAGTCAGGATGTGGGGCAGAAAATAAATCAGGAGATAGTAAAGGCATGCAAAAAAGGCAATATTACAATAATCATGGGGGACTTCAATATGCATGTGGACTGGGTAAATCAGGTTGGTAGTTGATCCCAAGAAAAGGAATTTGTGGAATGTTTAAGAGGTTAGGTGAGGTTATTGGGTTGCGGGATAGGGTGGAAGTGAAGGCTTAAGTGGGTCGGTGCAGACTCCATGGTCTGAATGGCCTCCTTCTGCACTGTATGTTCTATGTTCTAGATGGTTTTTTGGAGCAGCTTGTGATAGAGCCAACTAGGGAACAGGCAATTCTGGATTTGGTGATGTGTAATGAGGCAGACTTGATCAGGGAACTTTTTTTTAAAACTTAGAGTGCCCAATTCATTCCATTTCCATTCATTTCCAATTAAGAGGCAATTTAGCGTGGCCAATCCACCTAGCCTGTACATCTTTGGGTTGTGGGGAGGGGGAAACCCACGTAAACATGGGGAGAATGTGCAAACTCCACACGGACAGTGGGCAAGAGCCGGGATCAAACCTGGGACCTCGGCACCGTGAGGCAACAGGCCTAACCCACTGTGCCACCATGATGCCCTGATCAGGGAATTTAAGGTGAAGGAAGCCTTAGGGAGCAGTGATCACAATAAGATAGAATTTACCCTGCAGTTTGATAGGGAGAAGTAGGAGTCAAATGTAACGGTATTACAATTAAATAAGAGCAACTACAAAGACATGAGGGAGGAGCTGGCCAGAATTGATTGGAAAATGAGCCTAGCAGGGAAGACAGTGGAACAACAGCAATGGCAGGAGTTTTGGGCATGATGTGAAGATGCCGGCGTTGGACTGGGGTGAGCACAGTAAGAAGTCTTACAACACCAGGTTAAAGTCCAACAGGTTTGTTTCAAACACGAGCTTTCAGAGCACGGCTCCTTCAAGGAGCCGTGCTCCGAAAGCTCGTGTTTGAAACAAACCTGTTGGACTTTAACCTGGTGTTGTAAGACTTCTTACGGAGTTTTGGGGGTTATTCGGGTTATTCAGCAGAAATTCATCCCAAGGAGGAGGAAACATGCTCAGTGCAGGACAAGGCTTCCATGGTTGACGAGGGAAGTCAAGGACAGCATAAAAGCAAAAGAAAAAGCATACAATGTGGTGAGGATTAGTGGGAAGCCAGAAGATTAGGAATCATTAAAAAGAGGGCAGAGTGCAAGGGGAGAAAAGATGAAATATGAGTGCAAGTTTGCTTGTAAAATAGAAGAAGATAGGAAGAGTTTATTTCAATACATAAAAGGTAAGAGAGAGGCAAAAATAGACATTGGACCACTGGAAAACATGGCTGGAGAAGTAATAGAAAACAAAAAAATGGCAGACGAACTGAATCTTTACTTTGCATCAGTCTTCATGGTGGAAGACACCAGTGGGATGCCAGAGCTCCATGAGAATCAGCAGGCAGAGGTGAGTGCAGTGGCCATCACTAAGGAGAAGGTTCTGGGGAAACAGAAAGATCTGAAGGTGGATAAGTCACCTGGACTGGATGGGTTACATCCAGGGTCCTAAATGAGATAGGTGAGGAGATTGTGGAGGCATTGGTGTGATCTTTCAGGAATCACTGGAAGAAGGAAGAGTCACAGAGGACTGGAAAGTGGGTAATGTAACACCACTGATTAAGAAGGGAGGGAGACAGAAGACAGGAAATTATATGCCGGTTAGCCTGACTTTGGTCATTGGTAAGATTTTAGAGTCTGCTATTAAAGACGAGATCGCAGAGTACTTGGAAGTGCATGGTAAAATAGGACTGAATCAGCATGGCTTTGTCAAAGGGAGGTCATGTCTGACAAATCTGTTAGAGGTCTTTGAGGAGGTAACAAGAAAGTTAGACAAAGGAGAAGCAGCCAACGTGATTTATTTAGATTTCCAGAAGGCCTTTGACAAGGTGCCTCATAGGGGATTGTTAAATAAATTAAGAACCCATAGGGTTTAGGCTAAGATCCTGTCATGGCTAGAGGATTGGCTGATTGGCAGAAGGCAGAGAGTGGGGATAAAGGGGTCTTTTTCAGGATGGCAGCTGGTGACGAGTAGTGTGCCTCAGGGGTCTGTGCTGGGACCACAACTTTTCACAATATACATTGATGATCTGCAAGAAGGAACTGAAGCCACCGTTGCTAAGTTTGCAGATGATAGAAGGATCTGTAGAGGGATAGGTAGTATTGAGGAAGCAAGGGGGCTGTAGGAAGATTTGGATAGGCTAGGAGAGTGGGCAATGAAGTGGAAAATGAAATACAATGTGGAAAAGTGTGAGGTTATGCACTTAGGCATAGACTATTTTCTAAATGGGAAACTGCTTAGGAAATTAGAAGCACAGAGGGACTTCGAAGTCCTTGTTCATGATTCATAAACATGGGGAGAATGTGCAAACTCCACACGGACAGTGGGCAAGAGCCGGGATCGAACCTGGGACCTCGGCGCCGTGAGGCAACAGGCCTAACCCACTGTGCCACCGTGATGCCCTGATCAGGGAATTTAAGGTGAAGGAAGCCTTAGGGAGCAGTGACCACAATAAGATAGAAGTTACCCTGCAGTTTGATAGGGAGAAGTAGGAGTCAGATGTAACGGTATTACAATTAAATAAGAGCAACTACAAAGACATGAGGGAGGAGCTGGCCAGAGTTGATTGGAAAAGGAGCCCAGCAGGGAAGACAGTGGAACAGCAATGGCAGGAGTTTTTGGTGGTTATTCGGGAGGCACAGCAGAAATTCATCCCAACTTGCCATGCTTGTGGTGTCGCACCGTTCCTTAAAGGCCACCCTGCCCTTCGCGATTGTAGGGTCCACCAAGGCTTCCCTGTTCAGTGCTCAGGCGTGCAAGATCCTGAATCTCGTCCAAAGGGTTCACTCCATGTCGCCCGCTGAGGCTTCAGCATCGCCAGACGCCGACTTTCAGACGCAACTGGAGAACATCATCACTTAATACCACAGCGTCTTCGTGGGCATGGGCACACTCCCATACACGTACTAAATTATTTTAAAACCAAACGCCACGCCTGTGGTTCATGCACCCCGCCGGGTGCCGGTGCCCCTCAAGGACCGCCTCAAGCAGCAGCTGCAGGACCTCCAGGACCAGGGCGTCATATCTAAAGTAACGGAACCAACCGACTGGGTCAGCTCCATGGTGTGTGTTAAGAAACCATCAGGAGAACTACGCATTTGTATCGACCCCCAAAGATCTGAACCGTAACATCATGAGGGAACACTACCCTATCCCAAAGCGCGAAGAACTCACCTGCGAGATGGCTCCCGCCAAATCTTTCACAAAGCTGGACGCCTCCAAGAGGTTCTGGCAGATACAACTTGATGCATACAGTCGGAAGCTCTGCACCTTTAACACCCCATTTGGCCGGTATTGTTACAACCCGATGCCGTTTGGCATCACCTCAGTCTCGGCGGTGTTCCACTGGATAATGGAGCAAATGATGGAGGGCATCGAAGGGGCGCGGGTATATGTAGACAACATCATTGTCTGGTCTACCACCCCGCAGGAACACATTGATCGCCTCCAACGCGTCTTCCGGAGAATCCATGAGTATGGCCTCTGCCTCAACAGAGCCAAATGCTCCTTTGGTCAAACAGAAATAAAATTCCTCGGTGACCACATATCACAGTTTGGATGCAGGCAAGGTGTCGGCGATCAATGCCATGAAGACACCGGAGGACAAGAAGGCGGTCCTCCGCTTCCTGGGAATGGTCAACTTCCTGGGGAAGTTTATTCCCAACCTCCCATCTCACACCACGGCTCTTCGTAATCTAGTGAAGAAAACCACCGAATTCCAGTGGCTCCCCGCTCACGAGCAAGAGTGGCGTGAACTCAGGCCGAAACTCACCAAGGCCCTGGTATTGGCATTCTTCGACCCTGCCAAGGAGACGAAGATCTCCACTGATGCGAGCCAGTCCGGCATTGGAGCAGTGCTTCTCCAACGCGACGACTCCTCCTCATGGCTTTTCACAGTAACTTAACTGAAGCCTACTCGTGACAATAAGCGATTTTCATTTCATTTCATTTTCATGGGCTCCAGTCGCATAAGCATCGCGTGCAATGACGCCCACCGAGCAACGCTATGCGCAAATCGAAAAAGAGTGCCTGGGCCTTTTCACGGGAATTGTAAAATTCCATGACTACGTATATGGACTCCCCAAATTTACGGTCGAAGCGGACCACAGGCCACTGGTCAACATTATACAGAAGGACCTCAACGATATGACGCCGCGCCTGCAATGCATCCTCCTTAAGCTCAGGTGGAATGACTTCGAACTGGTCTACATCAGTAAGGAGCTCATCGTCGCCGATGCACTCTCCCGTTCCGTCACTACGCCCTGCGAACCGTCGGGCTTCATGTGCCAAATTGATGCTCATTTTGAGTTCTGCGCATCTAACCTGCCCGCCACGGTTGAACGACTCATCCAGATTCGTTGTGAAACAGCCAAGGATCCTTTGCTTCAATGTGTCATGCGCCATCTTACAGACGGATGGCTCAAGGGCCAATGCCCGCAATTCTACAACATCAAAGATGACCTGCAGTGGTAGATGGAATTCTGTTAAAGTTGGACAGGATCGTCATTCTGCACAGCATGCGGGAGCTTGTCCTTGAGCAGCTCCATGGGGGTCACCTGGGGGTGGAAAAGTGCCGATGGCGGGCCCGTGAGGCAGTGTACTGGCTTGGCATCAACCAGGACATTGCCAACGCAGTTCTCAACTGCCCGACATGCCAACGGTTCAAGTCAGCTCAGCCAAAAGCGACCTTGTAGCCACATGAACTGGTGTCGTCCCCATGGACCAAGGTTGGCATTGATCTTTTCCATGCACTAGGCCGGGACTATGTCCTCATTGTGGATTACTTCTCTAACTACCCAGAGGTAGTTAGGCTGCATGACCTCACGTCGACAGTGGTCATCCGTGTATGCAAGGAGACTTTTGCTCGCCATGGCATTCCATTCACGGTCATGTCTGATAATGGCCCGTGTTTTGCTAGTCAGGAGTGGTCCAACTTTGCCCGGTGGTATAATTTCACGCACATCACCTCAAGTCCCCACTACCCCCAGTCTACTGGCAAAGCTGAAAAGGTGGTGCACATTGTCAAACGACTCCTGTGCAAAGCGGCTGATGTGGGATCCCACTTTTACCTCGCGCTACTTGCCTACAGGTCAACTCCTCTGTCCACTGGCCTGTCACCAGCACAATTGTTAATGAACCGCACATTGAGGACGACGGTGCCTGCAATACACATCCCGGACCTGGACAACTTTCCGGTCCTGCAAAGAATGCAACTGTCTCGTGCCCAACACAAGTTGGCGTATGCCACCCGCGCCACAGATCTCCCTGCTCTCGTTCCTGATGACCAGGTTCGGGTTCAGCTTCCTGAAGGTTGCTGATCTGTGGTAATCAAGCAAGTGGCCCCCAGGTCGTTTCTGGGTCGTATGCAGGATGGCTCTTTTCTACGCCGTAATAGGCGGGCACTGCGGCTGCTTCCACACTCGCCGCCAGAACGTGATGCCCTGCCTCGCCCTCAGGACATGCCCGTCCAGGAGCTTGCAGATCCACCTCTTTTGTTGCCACCCTCTGCGACTGACACAGTCCAGCCCATTCCAGAGCAGGCGACCCCCGACCCACCCTTGAGGCAGTCAACCAGAATTTGTCACCCACCACAGAGACTGAATTTATGAACTGCCTGAATTTATGAACTGAATCAATTCATGGACTGATTGTTTCGTTACCCTGGTTCTTCGTTCGCTTGTTTGTACATACTGTTATTTATATCCCGTGTTTTCTTACATACATTCTATCTGCACTAGACACCTTCCCATGTAAATATGTTAGCATTTTTGTATATAGTCATGTAAATATGCTCACATGCTCTCCACATTGTCAGGAACATTCATATACCACACTATTTATTGCCACGTACACATACCTTTTTCAAAAAAGGGGAGATGTCATAATATACACACAAGTATATGATGGTGCATAGACAGACACTGACTGGCACACTGAAAGACCAATCAACACACAGAACACACTCCACTCCACCACCACAGCACTCCCAAACTAAAGGACAGCCCAATAATTATTTCTATTTTTTGTTATTTGGAGAGAATAATGCTGCGATATTTCCTGCAACTGGACAGAATTGTGGAAGATAATGATGAAATTGTTTTGCCTCTCAGTACCTCACTGATCAACCTGCATTTGCTTCTCACCAAGCCAATCACCAGACAGGACACGGCCACTATAAAGCCAGAGGGCACTAGTTTTCCCGCTCTCTCGGGATGCAGCCTCTGAGACAGCCAGAGCCCATGATCAGCAACACGAACATCTACCATGTGCTCGCAGTATAGTCTGGTCAGGTTAGCCTCAGGTCTCCAATCAACTTAACATAGTGTCAACCCACAGTGCAAGTATGTTTAACAGCTCATAGTTAAATAACATAGAGCTGTACTTCTACAAGTGTTGGTAGCCTGTCTCGCTCACTGCTCTGGTAAACGCAGTCCTCGCAGACCCAGCATACCTAACACATCAGACATGACCTTTAATCCCTGATGAGCATTGCCCCACCAAGCACATCTGCATAGATCTTTACCAAACTGTTGATGGCACATGAAAATTGATTTATCTTCTCTTTTACAGTAGGAATAAAGAAAGTACATCACGAGTCTTTATCAATCTTACAAGCAGCTTAATTAGAGAAATCTGTTGGAAGTATGGAAGAGGTCCAGTAACATCTGTAAAGACAGCTTAACATTCCAGTCATTGATGCTTCAGTAGAATGTCAAATCCTACTGAAATCTCATGGCGGTGAAGGATATGTAGTCGTCTTTTACGCAACTCTGTAGTTAAAAGGATTATTAGAACATGGAATATTTTATGTCAAGTGTGAGCTTTTTGTCACAAGGAAAGTATCAGTGGAGGTATCATCCTTGCCTGTGAGTCAGAATGTTTGAAACATGACATTTCTGGCAGTGTAGCACTCCCTTAGCACTGAATTTAAATTCAGTCTAGATTTTGTACTCAAATTTCTGAAAACTTGAACACATGACCTCTGATTCAAGAGTTGAATATGTTGCCACTGAGCTCCAGCTGTTGCTGGAACAAGGTGAATTAAAATGTAGTCTGTCAGGATACATAGCACGCACCCCCACCATTATTGCGGCACCATTACCACTCCACCCCACCTCCTCCACCACCACAGCACTCCCAAACTAAAGGACAGCCCAATAATTATTTCTATTTTTTGTTATTTGGAGAGAATAATGCTGCGAGATTTCCTGCAACTGGACAGAATTGTAGAAGATAATGATGAAATTGTTTTGCCTCTCAGTACCTCACTGACCAACCTGCATTTGCTTCTCACTAGGACAATTTCTGGCTACCTCTCCCTTGCCTACTGCATGCATATGGTGAGGGTTTGAGGTTTGGGTTCCAGGAATTTCTTCCCAATCCATCTGTGTTACTGCGGTTTCCTTGTGCTGCCAAGTGGTAGGCCCCATGAAGTGATAGCAAGGGTATTGAGATCCACCCCATTGTAGGAGATAGCTTTGTGGTGCCTCTCCCCCCTCCATTCTGACTCCAAATTAATGGCTGGAGAATTGGATTTTCTGTCCCCGTTGGTAATGCAACCCATCCGTGGGTTTCCCGGCGGTGTGGGGTAGATTCAATGGGAAGTCCCATGGCTGGGAAACCAGAGAATCCCACCTAACATCTTTTGTAAACCTCAATCTCTATCCTCTTGGCCTCACTTCTTGAGATCTGCAAGCTGCTTCTGTTATTTTAACTCCATAGTAATGGTGGATGTTGAGGCCTAACAATAGTAATCTTCCTTCTGTCAGAGAAACACTACCAAAACCCCCAAAATCCCCTGTGATGGGCCCCCATGCTGTGCCAGAGGGTTGAATGGAAGTTGCACCCTGCCACGAACATGGCTGCTGGGAGGAGCACTCCAGCTGCTACATGAACTTGATTTGCAAAATTACTGTCAGGGTTAAAAAAATTACAGGTTAGATTTAACTGCATGGGGTGAATAACATATAAGTATACGTTAATTAGATGCGTCAACTGGCCTTGTTGAATAATAATAATAATAATCTTTATTAGTGTCGCAAGTAAGCTTACATTAACACTGCAATGAAATTACTGTGAAAAGCCCCTAGTCGGCAAACTCCGGCGCCTGTTCGGGGACACAGAGGGAGAATTCAGAATGTTCAGTTCACCTAATAAGCACATCTTTCAGGACTTGTGAGAGGAAACTGGAGCACCCGGAGGAAACCCACGCAAACACGGGGAGAATGCGCAGACTCAGCACAGACAGTGACCCAAGCTGGGAATCAAACCTGGAACCATGGCGTTGTGAAGCTACAGCGCTAACCACTGTGCTACCTTACCAGGGTGCCGGCTGTCTGACTGGAAAGCAGCAATTGTCATTGAGTTATAGGAACCAGCAGCACGATGTAGGAAATATGATCTACATTACTCAATGGAAAAGAGACGGTGGGAAGAACACTATAACATCTCTGGAAACCTCAGTGAAATTACAATGATGCTGAAGTGCGCTGAGAGGCTAGTCATTCAACTCTGCCTTCACCTTGAAGTTTTCTTCCTGCTTCTCATTAAGTGAATCGAATGTGTGGGGAGGGGTGATCAGTGACCATCATTTATATTGTCACCTCATCTCTCTGCTTTAGGGCCAAGCCGACAAGGCAAGCAACGAGCTGCCGCGAAAGAAAACAGTAGCAGTTCCCTCACAGCCGCACAAGGTTGGGCAGTGCTTCCAGCACCGCATCAGTTCCCACTGGTAACTATTTGCTGCTCTTTTGGGACAGCCATGAATCTGCATCTTCAATTGTTTTTTCATACACATGACAATATGCCCAGGACTAGAAAATATCATCAGGTTCATCAGTTATTGGTGGATCTCATTCCCATTTAGAAGCCCGCTTTCTTCTCCTCCCCCTTCTCCCCTTCTGTCATCTTTTTATCACTATATTACAAGCTTGAGGATCCATATAAAAGTATCTCAGACTTTTATTGTGGAATGTCATCCTTGACAACCAGCTCTCACATCTATTTAATCTCCCCTATACCTTCCTCCAATCATCTTAAAATTATGTCCCCTCGTGGCAGCCATTTCCGCCCCGGGGAAAAGTCTCTGGCTATCTACTCTATCCATGCCTCTCATCACCTTGTACATCTCTATCAAGTCACTTCTCTTCCTTCTTCGCTCCAGTGAGAAAAGCCCTAACTCCCTCAACTTTTCTTCATAAGACAGGCTCTCCAGTCCAGGCAGCATCCTGGTAAATCTCCTTTGTACCCTCTCCAAAGCATCCACATCCTTCCTATAATGAGGAGACCAGAACTGGACACAATATTCCAAATGTGGTCCAACCAGGGTTTTATAAAGCTGCAGCGTTTAAACTCAATCCCCCGGTTAATAGAAGGCAACATACCATACACCTTCTTAACAACCCTATCAATCTGGGTGTGGTGAATGTAACTCCGTAATTCACACTGTATTGTATATACATGAGACCATGCATTTGTAAGTGCAGTTGCGTTGCCCGACCACTAGGGGGAGTAGCGCTGGGAATCCTTAGGAGTTTGTACAGGGCTCCACCCTTGGCTCCGCCCATGACTCCTCTCCCAGACTGCTGTATAAATACCAATGCTCAGAGCCAGTTGTTCAGTTCATCGAGAGTTCAACGCGGAACAGGCTGGCTCTGTTGTAAGTAGATTAAAACCACTGTTCATATCTTAAAGCACGTGTCTAGTGAATTGATGGTTCCATCAATTTAATCTATTTAAGAAACAGTCAGGATCAATCATGGAATCAGCCCTCAAGCCTGAGCGACGGGAACTCGACCCACAGGATGCAGAGGCAAAAGAAATTTTTTCTCATTGGCTCCGGTGTTTTAAAGCCTACCTGGCGGAAGCAAGCACAGCCGAAACAACAGAGGAGCAGAAACTGAGCCTACTGCACGCAAGGGTGAGCCACAGAATCTCTACTCAACTAAACTGCGCTGGTTTGTATACTGAAGCCCTAGCGCTACTCGACAAAATGTATATAAGGCCTGTAAATGAGGTCTACGTAGTGTTTACTATTCGCCGCCAGCGGCCTACGGAATCACTCGCAGAATTCCTGAGAGAGCTTAAAACTTTATCTAGTGACTGTAATTACCAGGAGGTTACCGTGGCAGAACATAGAGAACTTGCTATACGTGATGCCTTTGTTGCGGGCCTTAGATCAAATTACGTGCACCAGCGACTGCTGGAAAAGGGGGCCCTAAATCTTGAAGCGACTGTTGAACTTGCTACCACTATAGAGGTCTCCTTCCGCAGCCTCACCTCGTTCCCCGCGGACCCCGCGACCACGTCATGGGCCCCCGACCAGCGACTCCCCCAGGCCTGCGCCCGCGGCCCCCCAGCCACAATGCTGCCCCAGCCTGCCACTTTTGCGGCCAGAATCAGCACTCGCGGCAGCACTGCCCGGCCCGCAACGCGACCTGCAGCAGCTGCGTGCGAAAAGGACACTATACCAGAGTGTGTCTGGCGAAGAAAGCCCCAGCCTCTAACCCTCCCACGGCTCAAAGCACTCGTTTCCTGAATTCACAGGCCCGCAGGCCCCGAAATGCTGCAGCCTGTATGCCGACTCCGCCCCCACCCGACATGTGCGACTCATGGGGGCGGCCATCTTGGCAATCCTCCTCCATGTGGCCAGCCATGTGCGACTCATGGGGGTGGCCATCTTGGCAATCCTCCTCCATGCGGCCGGCCATGTGCAACTCATGGGGGCAGCCACCTTGGGATCCATCCCCTTCAAACTCTGAAACTCACCTCGACGACTACGAACTCAGAGGGCAGTCATCACGGGGCCACTCCAGCACAGCTGATCGAGCCGCCAACTACCCGCAACTCAGCACAGTCACTCTGGACCAATCGCGCCCGAAGCATCTGCGAAACTCGATGGCAGAGGTCCAAATCAACGGGTACAGCACGCCATGCCTTTTCGGTTCTGGGAGTACTGAGAGCTTCATACACCCAGATCTGGTAAGACGCTGTACGCTCCCCGTTTTCCCCGTGCGGCAAACTATCTCCCTCGCTTCGGGCTCCCACTCTGTCCAGATCCAGAGGTGCACCGCCGCGACACTCACAATCCGAGGCACTAGCTATGCAAAATTTCAACTCTACGTCTTGCCCGAACTCTGCATGCCACTCTTATTAGGCCTAGATTTTCAATGTAACCTTAAGAGCGTCACCCTCAGCTTCGGCGGGCCCCTGCCCCCACTCACTATCTGCAGCCTCGCCACGCTGCGAATCTCCCCCCTCCCCTCTTTGCCAATCTCACACAGGACTGTAGACCCGTAGCCACTCGCAGCAGGCGGTACAGCCTGCAGGATCGGGTGTTCATCAGATCGGAGGTCCGAAGGCTTCTCAGTGAGGGGATCATAGAGGCCAACAACAGCCCCTGGAGAGCTCAGGTGGTGGTCGTGAAGACTGGGGGAAAATTCCGTATGGTTGTCGACTATCGTCAGACCATAAATAGATTTACGCTCCTTGACGCGTATCCCCTCCCCAGGATTGCAGACATGGTAAACCAGATCGCCCAGTATCGGCTCTTTTCCACGGTGGATCTGAAGTCTGCATACCACCAGCTCCCAATCCGCCCGGAGGATCGCCACTACATGGCATTCGAGGCCGATGGCCGCCTCTTCCATTTCCTCCAGGTCCCCTTCGGCGTCACTAAAGGGGTTTCGGTGTTCCAACGAGCAATGGACCGAATGGTGGACCAGTACGGGCTGTGGGCCACGTTTCCGTACTTGGACAATGTCACCATCTGCGGCTATGACCAGCAGGACCACGACACCAACCTCTACCGTTTTCTCCAGACGGCTCAGAAATTAAACCTCACTTATAACAAGGAGAAATGCGTCTTCCGCACAACCAGACTAGCCATCCTAGCTATGTCGTGGAAAACGGAGTCCTGGGCCCAGACCCGGACCCCCTCCCTCATTGTCCCAAGGCCCTCAAACGGTGCTTGGGTTTCTTTTCCTACTATGCCCAGTGGGTCCCTCAATATGCGGACAAAGCCCGCCCACTCTTTAAGGCCACACTATTTCCCCTGTCAGCTGAGGCGCGCCAGGCCTTCAACTGCATCAAGGAGGACATCGCCAAGGCGGCCATGCGGGCGGTTGATGAATCCACTCCATTCCAGGTTGAGAGCGACGCCTCAGAGGTAGCTCTAGCAGCCACCTTAAATCAGGCAGGAAGGCCAGTTGCATTTGTCTCCCGTACCTTCTCCGCTTCGGAACTCCGATACTCGGCAGTCGAAAAGAAGCACAAGCCATTGTGGAGGCTATTCGTCACTGGAGGCACTACCTCGCAGGTAGGAGGTTCACCCTCATCACCGACCAACGATCGGTTGCCTTCATGTTTGTCAACTCGCAAAGGGGCAAAATTAAAAACGATAAAATCCTGCGGTGGAGGATCGAACTCTCCACCTATAACTACGATATTAAGTATCGACCGGTGAAGCTCAACGAGCCCCCAGATGCCCTATCCCGCGGGACATGCGCCAGCTTGCAGATTGACCGCCTGAAAGTCATCCACAACGACCTTTGCCACCCGGCTCGCCCACTACATCAAAGCCCGAAATCTGCCTTTCTCCACTGAGGAGGTAAAAGCCGTCCCCAGAGACTGCCCGATCTGTGTGGAGTGCAAACCGCACTTCTATAGACCAGACAGGGCCCACCTGGTCAAGGCTTCTAGGCGCTTTGAACGCCTCGCAATCGATTTCAAAGGGCCACTCCCCTCAACTAACAGGAACGTTTACTTCTTAAACGTCGTAGATGAGTTTTCCCGCTTCCCATTTGCTATCCCGTGCCCCGATATGACCTCCCACATAGTCATTAGGGCCCTGCATAGTATCTTCACCCTGTTTGGTTTCCCCAGCTACGTGCACAGCGACCGGGGTTCGTCCTTCATGAGCGACGAGCTGGGTCAGTACCTGCTCAACAAGGGCATCGCCTCGAGCAGGACTCCAGCTACAACCCCAGGGGGAACGGGCAGGTGGAGAGGGAGAATGCAACGGTCTGGAAGACCGTCCTACTGACCCTCCGGTCCAGGAATCTCCAAGTCTCCCATTGGCAGGAAGTCCTCCCAGACGCGCTCCATGCTATTAGGTCCCTCTTATGCACAGCGACCAATCAGACCCCACACGAGAGGCTCTTCAGTTTTTCCAGGGGCACTACCACGGGGATTTCACTTGCGGCATGGCTGAAGACACCGGGCCCTGTACCCCTGAGGAAGCACGCCAGGGCACACAAAACCGACCCCCTTGTTGAGAAGGTGCGCCTGCCCCCAGTACGCCTTCGTCGAGTTCCCTGACGGCTGTCAGGACACCGTATCCCTCCGGGACCTTGCACCCGCCGGATCCAGCATCCCCTCTATCACTACAGATGCACCCCTCACCCTACACCCCATCCTGCCACGCTCTCGGGCTCCCGAGCCCACTAGCTCGCTGCATTGGTTCCGGGCAACCCAGCTGCCCACTCGCGCTCCTGAGCCCACTAGCTCGCTCCACCTGTTCCGCACGCCCGCACCGGCTAACCCCCAATGCCCTCAGTCCCCAGTCGAACCAGACGGGTATGGAGCTTGGACGAGATCTTCCCTGGAGTCCGCCATCGTACCCCAACCCACAACACCCGTCCAGCCACCGCAAGAGGCTGCAACCCCAGTGCTCTGCAGATCGCAGCGGACAGTCCGACCACCGGACAGACTCAATCCACCACCCCCGCCGGACTTGATTTTTTTTGTCGGGGGTGAATGTGGTGAATGAAACTCCGTAATTCACATTGTATTGTATATACATGAGACCATGCATTTGTAAGCGCAGTTGCATTGCCCGACCACTGGGGGGAGCAGCGCTGGGAATGCTTAGGAGTTTGTACAGGGCTCCACCCTTGGCTCCGCCCACGACTCCTCCCCCTGGACTGCTGTATAAATACCAATGCTCAGAGCCAGTCGTTCAGTTCATCGAGAGTTCAACGCGGAACAGACTCTGTTGTAAGTAGATTAAAACCACTGTTCATATCTTAAAGCACGTGTCTAGTGAATTGATGGTTCCATCACTAGATGGCAACTTTGAGGGATCTATGTACATAGATCATAGAATTTACAGTGCAGAAGGAGGCCATTCGACCCATCGAGTCTGCACCGGCTCCTGGAAAGAGCACCCTACCCAAGGTTAACACCTCCACCCTATCCCCATAACCCAGTAACCCCACCCAACACTAAGGGCAATTTTGGACACTAAGGGCAATTTATCATGTCCAATCCACCTAACCCGCACATCTTTGGACTGTGGGAGGAAACCGGAGCACCCGAAGGAAACCCACACACACGGGGAGGATGTGCAGACTCCGCACAGACAGTGACCCAAGCCGGAATCGAACCTGGGACCCGGGAGCTGTGAAGCGATTGTGCTATCCACAATGCTACCGTGCTGCCCAATGCTACATGTTCCCCAAGATCCCTCTGTTCCTCCACACTTTCAAGAATCATGCCTTTAACCCTGTATTCAGCATTCAAATTCGACCATCCAAAATGAATCACTTCACTTTTATCCAGGTTGAACTCTATCTGCCACTTCTCAGTCCAGCTCTGCACCCTGTCAATGTCCTGTTGAAACCTGCAACAGCCCTCGACATTATCTACAACTCCATCAACCTTTGTGTCATCGGCAAACTTACTAACCGGCCCTTCCACTTCCTCATCAAAATCATTTATGAAAACCACAAAGAGCAGATGTCCCAGAACAGATCCCTTCGGACACCACTTGTCACCGTCCTCCCGACGGGATATTTTCTATCCACTACCACTCACTGTCTCCTTTCGGGCAGCCAATTCTGTATCCAGACAGCCAAATTTCCCTGTATCCCATGCCCCCTGACTTTCAGAATGAGCCTACAATGGGGAACCTTATCAATCAGGTTCAAGGCAGCATGGTAGCATAGTGGTTAGCACAGTTGCTTCACAGCTCCATGGTCCCAGGTTCAATTCCCGGCTTGGGTCACTGTCTGTGCGGAGTCTGGACGTTCTCCCTGTGTGTGCATGGGTCCCTCCGGGTGCTCCGGCTTCCTCCCAGTGTGCGGGTTAGGTGGATGGGCCATGCTAAATTACCCTTAGTGTCCAAAAAGGTTAAGTGAGGTAACTGGGTTACGGGAATGGAGCAGAGACTTGTATCGGTATTCACCGAGAAGAGGGACATGACAGACGTTGAGGTTAGGGATAGATGTTTGATTACTCTAGGTCAAATCGGCATAAGGAGGGAGGATGTGTTGGGTATGCTAAAAGGCATTAAGGTGTACAAGTCCCCAGCTCCGGATGGGATCTATCCCAGGTTACTGAGGGAAGTGAGAGAGGAAATAGCTGGGGCCTTAACAGATATCTTGGCAGCATCCTTGAACATGGGTGAGGTACATGGAGGACTGGAGAATTGCTAATGTTGTCCCCTTGTTTAAGAAGGGTAGCAGAAGGGCAGCACGGTGGCGCAGTGGGTTAGCCCTGCAGCCTCACGGCGCCGAGGTCCCAGGTTCGATCCCGGCTCTGGGTCACTGTCCTTGTGGTGTTTGCACATTCTGCCCGTGTTTGCGTGGGTTTCGCCCCCACAACCTAAAGATGTGCAGGCTAGGTGGATTGGCCACGCTAAATTGCCCCTTAATTGGAAAAAATGAATTGGGTACACTAAATTTAAAAAAAAAGAAAGGTAGCAGGGATAATTCAGATAATTATAGACCGGTGAGCCTGACATCAGTGGTAGGGAAGCTGCTGGAGAAAATACTGAGGGATAGGATCTATTCCCGTTTGGAAGAAAATGGGCTTATCAGTGATAGGCAACATAGTTTTGGGCAGGGAAGTCTTACCAACTTTTTAAAAATAAATTTAGGGTGCTCTTTGTAAGGGCCGGTGCAGACTCGATGGGCCGAGTGACCTCCTTCTGCACTGTAAATTGTATGATTCTATGAAATGCCTTACTGAAATCCAAACACATCGCATCCTCCTTCATCCCGACCTTCGTCAATGTGTCTCGTCACATCCTCAAAGAATTCAATGAGGCTTGTGCGGCATGACCTGCCCCTCACAAAGCTATGCTGACTATCTTTAATCAAACTGTGTTTTTCTAAATAATCATAAATCCTATCTCTCAGAATCCATTCCAATATTCTGCTCACCACAGACGTAAGACTGACTGGTCTGTAATTCCCAGGAATTTCCCAATTCCCTTTCTTGAACAGGGGAACAACATTCGCCTCCCTCCAATCATCCGGTACTACTCCAGTGGAGAGTGAGGATGCAAAGATCATCGCCAACGGCGCAGCAATCTCCTCCCTTGATTCCCGTAGTAACCTTGGGTATATCCCGTCAGGCCCATCAAAATTTCCAGCACACCCTCCTTCTTAATATCAACCTGTTCGCATCGATTAACCTGGTTCACGCTGTTCTCATGAGCAACAAGATCCCTCTCTCTGGTGAATACTGAAGCAAAATATTCATTTAGGGCTTTCCTATCTCTTCAGACTCTCGGTGCAAGTTCCCACCACTATCCCTGATCGGCCCTACTCTCACTCTGATCATCGTCTTATTTCTCACATAAGTGCAGAATACCTTGGGGTTTTCCCTAATCCTACCTGCCAGGGCTTTTTCATGCCCCCTTCTAGCTCTGCTAAGTCCATTTTGAGTTCCTTCCTGGCTACCTTGTGTAGCCACCTAAGATGGACACTGGGCTAACAAAATGGAGAACTGCTAAGACTGCAGGGAGAAAGCAGTTTTAGCCAAGACAAGCAGTCTGCAAAGACTAATTAGCATTCTGCACGTAGCAAAACTAGTTTATGGCCAGGTGGAAGATCTCAACCAAAGGTGTTAATAGCAAAACGCTTTACATAGTAATGAGGCAATCCAGATCTGGGCACACACAATAGCAACATTTGGTTTTGAATGGATACTTTGAGTGGACGCCCAGACAAAATGGCACCAGAAGTATCCATCACAAAAGACCCTAGAGACCGCCCCACCCATCAAGAAGAGACCCTCAGATTGGGGGATTTGTGAGGCATCGATTGGGAAATGATCCAATCGATGCATGGCAGGTAAAGCCCGCCCCGAAAAGGCACGGACATTGGGGGCCCCTATAAAGATAGACCCCCGCACATGGTCCTGTCTGTTCGTGCTCCGGCTTGATCTGTTTTGTTGCTCCGGCTTGCTGTTTCGACTTCGACTCCAGTCTCCAGATCCTGTCTTCCATCACCAGCCGTTGAGCACCAGCCATCGTTCAGTAAGTCCCAAAACGACGCTCGCTACGTGAACTTATACAGTACTCAACTAATAACGAACAGAAGGTGCAGCCCAGAAAGGAACAAAGGCCTTGTCCCCTGACCTTGCTGGTTCCCACTTAGATAAGTATTTAGTCGTTTAATAGTAGAAATAGGTATTCGTCTTTAGCGTGTGCATGTGTATTTATTATATTTGTATAATAAATATTGATCGTTGGAACTTACTAATCGGTGTATAGTTTTATTACTTTGAACCTGACCTTGAGATACTTGTGAGGTGTTTATATACGACACCTGGCGACTCCGAGCTGAAATTACACATACAGAGCTATAGCAGTGTTAAGCACACGGCCTTTAAACGGAGGCGTGTTAATACACTCCAATAAACGCGTAATACACTCAAGTAAAACGTGCAACACTTGTAACCCACTAGAGCCGTGCCAGATCCTTGCTTCCTCAACCTTACGTAAGCTTCCTTCTTCCTCTTGACTAGAAGCTCCACTTTCTTGTCATCCAAGGCTCCTTCAGCTTACCATTCCTTCCTCGTCTCAGTGGGACAAAACTATCCAGCACTCGCAGCAAGTGCTCCTTAAACAACCCCCACATTACTGTTGTGCATTTCCCGGAGAACAACTGTTCCCACTTTATGCTCTTCAGCTCCTGTCTAATAGCAGTATAATTTCCCCTCCCCTAATTAAATGCCTTCCCATCCTGTCTGTTCCTATCCCTCTCCAGTTGTTCTATGGTTTGCTGCGAGGGAATGTGTGGTGGCGTGAGCAACATTGTACCTTTCCTCGGCTGGAGTCTGAGGTGGTGCCATCTATTGCTCTTTGCACTCCAGGGACCCCAGAGCTATCAATAAATCAAAGAATAATTTAAATCTCTGATATTCTTGCTTAAGGGACTTTAATAGATGTGAAATCGTATGAAGTCTAAAATTAATTTCCCGAAGCATACTCGGTATTTCAGCAGGTAAGGCCCCCCCAAAAAAACCATTAAATTTTAAAATATTATCTTCTTAAATTAATATTTTATTATATTTCTCAGTACAGCCATTTGTTTTGTGCATTAGATTGCAAAAAGACACATCAAGGATGGGTGGAGACAAAGTTCTCAATTTAGCATTTTATAATTTAGTAGGAATGAAAGGCTCTTACATTGAACAGAGCCATTTGTTTAGATGTAGAACTGTCTTTCAAACTGCAATTATGAATATAATTCCTTAAATTTGTAATAATTAAATCTGTCGATATATATGTTCTGTCCCTGCTTGACTATATTCTAACTAGAAGTAATGCTTTAGGCACCCCTAGTGGTTACATGGGTGCAATACATTACTTACTCTTCAAGGTCAGAACATTCAATATTTCCTTCAATCCTAAAGAATGTTGTGCATAAATCAATGGGCTAATGGACTAATAGCTATAATGACCAACACACAATCAGTAATTATTTTGGACTGCTTTATGGGTAACTTTTACGAATCACGTGTGACAGAACAAAAATCTAAAGTAGATTGACACTTCAGTTCAGGATAGAGGGAAGCACAATGGTGCAGTGGTTAACTCTGCTGCCTTACGGCACCGAGATCATAGGTTCGATCCCGGCTGTAGGTCACTGTCCACGTGGAGTTTGCACATTCTCCCCATATTTGCGGGGGTTTCGCCCCCACAACTGTGCGGAGTATGCACATCCTCCCCGTGTGTGCGTGGGTTTCCTCCGGGTGCTCCGGTTTCCTCCCACAGTCCAAAGATGTGCAGGTTAGGTGGATTGGCCATGATAAATTGCCCTTGGTGTCCAAAATGGCCCTTAGTGTTGGGTGGGGTTACTGGGTTACGGGGGATAGGGTGGAAGGTGTTGACCTTGGGTAGGGTGCTCTTTCTAAGAGCCGGTGCAGACTCGATGGGCCGAATGGCCTCTTTCTGCACTGTAAATTCTATGATATGCAGGGTAGGTGGGTTAGCCACGCTAAATTGCCCCTTAATTGGAAATAATTTGATACTCTCCCTTATTTACTTAGATATCCACGGTCGATGTTCCCTCTTTCTACCATCCTTCCTTTTTGTTGGTATAAACATTTGCTGACCACTGTGAAAAATTGCGTGGAAAGTTCTCCACTGTTCCTCAACTGTTCCACCATAAAGTCTTTGCTCCCAGTCTACCTTAGCTAGTTCTTCTCTCATCCCATTGTAATCTCCTTTGTTTAAACGCAAAACACTAGTATTTGATTTTACCTTCTCACCCTCCATCTGTATTTTAAATTCCACCATATTGTGATCGCTCCTTCCGAGAGGATCCCTAACTATGAGATCATGAATCAATCCTGTCTCATTACACAGGACAAGATCTAGGACCATTTGTTCCCTCGTAGGTTCCATTACATACTGTTCTTGGAAACTATCGCGGATACATTCTATAAACTCCTCCTCAAGGTTGCCTTGACTGACCTGGTTAAACCAATCGACATGTAGATTAAAATCTCCCATGAAAACTGCTGTACCATTTCTACATGCATCAGTTATTTCTTTGTTTATTGCCTGCCCCACCATAACGTTACTATTTGGTGGCCGATAGACTACTCCTATCAGTGACTTTTTCGCCTTACTATTCCTGATTTCTACCCAAATGGATTCAACCTTATCCTCCATAGCACCGATGTCATCCCTTACTATTGCCCGGATGTCATCCTTGAATAACAGAGCTACACCACCTCCCTTACCATCCACTCTGTCCTTCCGAATAGTTTGAAACCCTCGGATATTTAACTCCCAGTTGTGACCATCCTTTAACCATGTTTCAGTAATGGCCACTAAATCATAGTCTTCACGATGATTTGCGCCATCAACTCATTTACTTTATTACGAATACTACGAGCATTCAAGTTAAGTACACTTATGTTGGTTTTTTTACCTCTGTTTTGAATCTTAACATCTCCAGTTTTATTCCTTTTAGTATTACTGGGCCTATTCACTGAGCTCCCCTCAGTCACTGTACCTTGTACTGTCACCCTTTTTGATTTTTGACTATGTCTTCTCTGCCTTGCACTTTCCCCCTTACTTCCTTTTGCTTCTGTCTCTGTTTTACTATGTTCCAACTTCCTGCATCGGTTCCCACCCCCTGCCACCTTAGTTTAAACCCTCCCCAACAGCTCTAGTAAACACGGTTCCAGTCCTGCCCAGGTGCAGACCGTCCGGTTTGTACTGGTCCCACCTCCCCCAGAACCGGTCCCAATGCCCCAGGAATTTGAATCCCTCCCTCTTGCACCATCTCTCGAGCCACGCATTCATGCTATCTATCCTGAAATTCCTACTCTGACTAGCTCTTGGCACTGGTAGCAATCCTGAGATTACTACCTTTGAGGTCCTACTTTTTAGTTTAACTCCTAACTCCCTGAATTCAGCTTGTCGGACCTCATCCCATTTTTTACCTATATCGTTGGTGCCTATGTGCACCATGGCAGCTGGTTGTTCATCCTCCCCCCACAGAATGTCCTGCAGCCACTCTGAGACATCCTTGACCCTTGCACCAGGGAGGCAACATACCATCCTGGAGTCTCGATTGCGTCCACAGAACAACCTGTCTATTCCCCTTACGACAGAGTCCCCTATCACTATAGCCCTGCCATTTTTCTTCCTGCCCTGCTGCGCAGCAGAGCCAGCCATGGTGCCATGAACCTTGCTGCTGCTGCCTTCCCCTGGTGAGCCATCTCCCTCAACAGTATCCAAAGCGGTATATCTGTTTTGCAGGGAGATGACCGCAGGGGACACCTGCACTGCCTTCCTACTATTGCTCAGTCTTTTGGTCACCCATTTTCTATCTCCCTCAGTAACTTTCACCTGCGGTGTGACCAACTCGCTAAACGTGCTATCCACGACCTCCTCAGCAGCGCGGATGCTCCAAAGTGAGTCCATCCGCAGCTCCAGAGCAGTCAAGTGGTCTAACAGGAGCTGCAACTGAACACAATTCTTGCACTTGAAAGAGCCAGGGACAGTGGACGTGTCCCTGAGCTCTCACATCGCACACGAGGAGCATGACACGGGTCTGGGATCTCCTGCCATGTCTTAAACCTTAGGTAAACTTATACTTATCATAGAATTTACAGTGCAGAAGGAGGCCATTCGGCCCATCGAGTCTGCACCAGCTCTTGGAAAGAGCACCCTACCCGAGGTCAACACCTCCACCCTATCCCCAGAACCCAGCAACCCCACCCAACACTAAGGGCAATTTTGGACTCTAAGGGCAATTTATCACGGCCAATCCACCCAACCTGCACATCTTTGGACTGCGGGCGGAAACTGGAGCACCCGGAGGAAACCCACGCACACACGGGGAGGATGTGCAGACTCCGCACAGACAGTGACCCAAGCCGGAATCGAACCTGGGACCCAAGAGCTGTGAAGCAATTGTGCTACCCACAATGCTACCGTGCTGCCGATCATCAGTATACAAGTACAATTTCAAAAAAACGAAAGAAAAATAAATAAATTAGACAATGAAAAGAAAAACTACTTACCAGTCAAAGCAGGGTTTTAACCAGGGTTAAAAGCACCTCCTCCCCACCCAGCTTCGAATTCCCACCTAGCTTCAAATTCCCAAACTCACTCTTGGTTGTGCCTCACGCTGGCTGTGTCTTCTCTGGCTCACTGGGAGAACTCACCCAGGGTCTCAGATGCTCCCTGGTTCTCTCCCTGCAGATTAAACGTTACAGGCCAGAAGAAAGAGAGAGACAAAACAGTAGAGAAAAACCACCTTCTCCCACTCTGCACCAAATTACCTTACTGCACCAAATTACCAAGTTCCAACTTCCCACTCTGGATGTGCCTCACTCCAGCTGTGTCTTCTCAACTTGTGCAAGCTTACTGAGTGCGCTTTCTGTCTGTCTTTTATACAGACCTCAGCTAACCAGGATGACTCAATCTACCTAAACTTCAAAGAGAAGAATACAACGTGCACCTTTGTGCCCCTAAACAGGCCTCAGGTGACTGACAGATAACTGCCTCTCAGCAATTAGGGTGGGGGCAGCTTCAGCCAATCAAACACTAAGCTACACACTGCACTTTTAACTGAAAAACTGCAGAATTAGACTTACCACTTACCTTTCCCGATTACCTCACTGCACCAAATTACCAAGTTGTAATTCCCACTCTGGATGTGTGTCACTCCGGCTGTGTCTTCTCGACTTGCGCAAGCTTCTCCCGACTTGCGCAAGCTTGTCCTTGTAAATGTACCGCAAATTAGCATGCGGGTCTTTTTTATTCTTTCATGGGATGTGGGCGTTACTGGCAGGCATAGCATTTGTTTTCCATCCCAAATTGATATTGAACAGACTAGTTTTCCACACCATTTCACAGGGCCGTTGAGAGCCAATGTGAAAGCTGGGCTGAATGGAAGAGTCGGGCTAGTGCACAGCAATCCTGGAGCACAAGTCTTCAGTACTGCAGGCAGGATGTTGTCAGTGCCCACCGACTTTGCTGTACCCAGGACACTTTAGAACATAGAACATAGAACGATACAGCACAGTACAGGCCCTTCGGCCCTCGATGTTGCACCGACATGGGAAGTCAAAAACTAAAGGCCATCTAACCTACACTATGCCATTATCATCCATATGCTTATCCAATAAACTTTTAAATGCCCTCAATGTTGGCGAGTTCACTACTGTTGCAGGTAGGGCATTCCACGGCCTCACCACTCTTTGTGTAAAAAACCTACCTCTGACCTCTGTCCTTTATCTATTGCCCCTCAATTTAAGGCTATGTCCAATCGTGCTAGCCACCTCCATCCGCGGGAGAAGGCTCTCACTGTCCACCCCATCTAACCCTCTGATCATTTTGTATGCCTCTAATAAGTCACCTCTTAACCTTCTTCTCTCTAACGAAAACAACCTCAAGTCCATCAGCCTTTCCTCATAAGATTTTCCTTCCATAGCAGGCAACATCCTGGTAAATCTCCTCTGCACCCGTTCCAAAGCTTCCACGTCCTTCCTATAATGAGGCGACCAGAACTGTATGTAATACTCCAAATTCAGCTGTACCAGAGTTTTGTACAGCTGCAACATGACCTCATGGCTCCGGAACTCAATCCCTCTACCAATAAAGGCCAACACACCAGGGGCTGGTTTAGCTCACTGAGCTAAATCGCTGGCTTTTAAAGCAGGCCAGCAGCACGGTTCGATTCCCGTACCAGCCTCCCCGGACAGGCGCCGGAATGTGGCGACTAGGGGCTTTTCACAGTAACTTCATTGAAGTCTACTCGTGACAATAAGCGATTTTCATTTCATTTTTCATTTCACCATAGGCCTTCTTCACAACCCTATCAACCTGGGTGGCAACTTTCAGGGATCTATGTACATGGACACCGAGATCCCTCTGCTCATCCACACTACCAAGAATTTTACCATTAGCCAAATATTCCGCATTCCTGTTATTCTTTCCAAAGTGAATCACCTCACACTTCTCTACATTAACCTCCATTTGCCACCTCTCAGCCCAGCTCTGCAGCTTATCTATGTCCCTCTGTAACCTGCAACATCCTTCCACACTGTCTACAACTCCACCGACTTCAGTGTCGTCTGCAAATTTACTCACCCAACCTTCTGTGCACTCCCCTAGGTCATTTATAAAAATGACAAACAGCAACGGCCCCAGAACAGATCCTTGTGGTACGCCACTTGTAACTGAACTCCATTCTGAACATTTGCCATCAACCACCACCCTCTGTCTTCTTTCAACTAGCCAATTTCTGATCCACATCTCTAAATCACCCTCAATCCCCAGCCTCCGTATTTTCTGCAATAGCCGACCATGGGGAACGTTATCAAACGCTTTACTGAAATCCATATACACCACATCAACTGCTCTACCCTCGTCTACCTGTTCAGTCACCTTCTCAAAGAACTTGATAAGGTTTGTGAGGCATGACCTACCCTTCACAAAACCATGCTGACTATCCCTAATCATATTATTCCTATCTAGATGATTATAAATCGTATCTCTTATAATCCTCTCCAAGACTTTACCCACAACAGATGTGAGGCTCACCGGCCTATAGTTACCGGGGTTATCTCTACTCCCCTTCTTGAACAAAGGGACCACATTTGCTATCCTCCAGGCCTCTGGCACTATTCCTGTAGCCAATGATGACCTAAAAATCAAAGCCAAAGGCTCAGCAATCTCTTCCCTGGCTTCCCAGAGAATCCTAAGATAAATCCCATCAGGCCCCTGGGACTTATCTATTTTCACCTTGTCCAGAATTGCCAACACTTCTTCCCTACACACCTCAATGCCACCTATTCTAATAGCCTGGGTCTCAGCATTCTCCTCCACAACATTATCTTTTTCCTGAGTGGACACTGACGAAAAGTATTCATTTAGTATCTCGCTTATCTCCTCAGCCTCCACACACAACTTCCCACCACTGTCCTTGACTGGCCCTACTCTTACCCTAGTCATTCTTTTATTCCTGACATACCTATGGAAAGCTTTTGGGTTTTCCTTGATCCTACCTGCCAAAGACTTCTCATGTCCCCTCCTTGCTCATCTTAGTTCTCTCTTTAGATCCTTCCTCGCTTCCTTGTAACTATCAAGCGCCCCAACTGAAACTTCACGCCTCATCTTCACATAGGCCTCCTTCTTCCTCTTAACAAGAGATTCCACTTCTTTGGTAAACCACGGTTCCCTCGCTCGACCCCTTCCTCCCTGCCTGACTGGTACGTACTTATCAAGAACACGCAATAGCTGTTCCTTGAACAGGCCCAACATATCCAGTGTGCCCAACCCTTGCAGCCTACTTCTCCAACCTACACATCTTAAGTCATATCTAATGGCATCATAATTGCCCTTCCCCCAGCTATAACTCTTGCCCTGCGGGGTATACTTATCCCTTTCCATCACTAACGTAAAGGTCACCGAATTGTGGTCACTGTCTCCAAAGTGCTCACCTACCTCCAGATCTAACACCTGGCCTGGTTCATTACCCAAAACCAAATCCAATGTGGCCTCGCCTCTTGTTGGCCTGTCAACATATTGTGTCAGGAAACCCTCCTGCACACATTGTACAAAGAACGACCCATCTAATGTACTCGAACTATATATTTTCCAGTCAATATTTGGAAAGTTAAAGTCTCCCATAACAACTACCCTGTTACTTTCGCTCTTTTCCAGAATCATCTTCGCCATCCTTTCCTCTACATCCCTAGAACTATTAGGTGGCCTATAGAAAACTCCCAACAGGGTGACCTCTCCTTTCCTGTTTCTAACCTCAGCCCATACTACCTCGGAAGAAGAGTCCCCATCTAGCATCCTTTCCGCCACCGTAATACTGTCCTTGACTAGCAGCATCACACCTCCCCCTCTTTTGCCCCATTCTCTGAGCTTACTAAAATACCTAAACCCCGGAACCTGCAACAACCATTCCTGTCCCTGCTCTATCCATATCTCTGAAATGGCCACAACATCGAAGTCCCAGGTACCAACCCATGCTGCCAGTTCCCCTACCTTATTTCGTATACTCCTGGCATTGAAGTAGACACACTTCAAACCACCTACCTGAACACTGGCACCCTCCTGCGAAGTCAAATCTGTGCTCCTGACCTCTATACTCTCAATCTCCCGTAGCCCAAAACTACAATCCAGGTTCCCATGCCCCTGCTGAATTAGTTTAAACCCCCCCAAAGAGCACTAACAAATCTCCCCCCCCCAGGATATTGGTGCCCCTCAGGTTCAGATGTAGACCATCCTGTCTATAGAGGATGGTCCCACCTTCCCCAGGAAGAGCCCCAGTTATCCAGAAATCTGAATCCCTCCCGCCTGCACCATCCCTGTAGCCACGTGTTTAATTGCTCTCTCTCCCTATTCCTCGTCTCACTATCACGTGGCACGGGCAACAACCCAGAGATAACAACTCTGTTTGTTCTGGCTCTGAGCTTCCATCCTAGCTCCCTAAAGGCCTGCCTGACATCCTTGACCCCTTTCCTACCTATGTCGTTAGTGCCAATGTGGACCAAGACTTGGGGCTGCTCCCCCTCCCCCTTAAGGACCCGGAAAATACGATCCGAGACATCACGTACCCTTGCACCTGGGAGGCAACTTACCAAACGTGAGTCTCTCTCGCTCCCACAAAATCTCCTATCTGTGTCCCTGACTATTCAGTCCCCAATTACTAATGTTCTACTCCTTTCCCCCCTTCCCTTCTGAGCAACAGGGACAGACTCCGTGCCAGAGGCCCATACCCCATGGCTTACCCCGGTAAGTCGTCCCGCCCACAAGTATCCAAAACGGTATACTTGTTACTAAGGGGAACGACCACAGGGGATCCCTGTACTGACTGCTTACCCCCAGCCCCTTTCACCGTCACCCATCTATCTTTATTCTTTGGCGTAACTACCTCCCTGAAGCTTCTATCTATGACCCCCTCTGCCTCCCGAATGATCCGAAGTTCATCCAACTCAAGCTCCAGTTCCCTAACACGGTTTTTGAGGAGCTGGAGTTGGGTGCACTTCCCACAGATGAAATCAGCAGGGACACTGACACCGTCCCTCACCTCAAACATTCTGCAGGAGGAGCATTGTATTGCCTTCCCTGACATTTGACTTCGCAGGAGGGTGCCAGTGTTCAGGTAGGTGGTTTGAAGTGTGTCTACTTCAATGCCAGGAGTATACGAAATAAGGTAGGGGAACTGGCAGCATGGGTTGGTACCTGGGACTTCGATGTTGTGGCCATTTCAGAGACATGGATAGAGCAGGGACAGGAATGGTTGTTGCAGGTTCCGGGGTTTAGGTGTTTTAGTAAGCTCAGAAAAGGGGGCAAAAGAGGGGGAGGTGTGGCGCTGCTAGTCAAGGACAGTATTACGGTGGCGGAAAGGATGCTAGATGGGGACTCTTCTTCTGAGGTAGTATGGGCTGAGGTTAGAAACAGGAAAGGAGAGGTCACCCTGTTGGGAGTTTTCTATAGGCCACCTAATAGTTCTAGGGATGTAGAGGAAAGGATGGCGAAGATGATTCTGGAAAAGAGCGAAAGTAACAGGGTAGTTGTTATGGGAGACTTTAACTTTCCAAATATTGACTGGAAAAGATATAGTTCGAGTACATTAGATGGGTCATTCTTTGTACAATGTGTGCAGGAGGGTTTCCTGACACAATATGTTGACAGGCCAACAAGAGGCGAGGCCACATTGGATTTGGTTTTGGGTAATGAACCAGGCCAGGTGTTAGATCTGAAGGTAGGTGAGCACTTTGGAAACAGTGACCACAATTCGGTGACCTTTACGTTAGTGATGGAAAGGGATAAGTATACCCCGCAGGGCAAGAGTTATAGCTGGGGGAAGGGCAATTATGATGCCATTAGACATGACTTAGGATGTGTTGGTTGGAGAAGTAGGCTGCAAGGGTTGGGCACACTGGAGATGTGGAGCTTGTTCAAGGAACAGCTATTGCATGTTCTTGATAAGTACGTACCAGTCAGGCAGGGAGGAAGGGGTCGAGCGAGGGAACCGTGGTTTACCAAAGAAGTGGAATCTCTTGTTAAGAGGAAGAAGGAGGCCTATGTGAAGATGAGGCGTGAAGTTTCAGTTGGGGCGCTTGATAGTTACAAGGAAGCGAGGAAGGATCTAAAGAGAGAACTAAGATGAGCAAGGAGGGGACATGAGAAGTCTTTGGCAGGTAGGATCAAGGAAAACCCAAAAGCTTTCCATAGGTATGTCAGGAATAAAAGAATGACTAGGGTAAGAGTAGGGCCAGTCAAGGACAGTGGTGGGAAGTTGTGTGTGGAGGCTGAGGAGATAAGCGAGATACTAAATGAATACTTTTCGTCAATGTCCACTCAGGAAAAAGATAATGTTGTGGAGGAGAATGCTGAGACCCAGGCTATTAGAATAGGTGGCATTGAGGTGTGTAGGGAAGAAGTGTTGGCAATTCTGGACAAGGTGAAAATAGATAAGTCCCAGGGGCCTGATGGGATTTATCTTAGGATTCTCTGGGAAGCCAGGGAAGAGATTGCTGAGCCTTTGGCTTTGATTTTTAGGTCATCATTGGCTACAGGAATAGTGCCAGAGGACTGGTGGATAGCAAATGTGGTCCCTTTGTTCAAGAAGGGGAGTAGGGATAACCCCGGTAACTATAGGCCGGTGAGCCTAACGTCTGTGGTGGGTAAAGTCTTGGAGAGGATTATAAAAGATACGATTTATAATCATCTAAATAGGAATAATATGATTAGGGACAGTCAGAATGGTTTTGTGAAGGGTAGGTCATGCCTCACAAACCTTATCGAGTTCTTTGAGAAGGTGACTGAACAGGTAGACGAGGGTAGAGCAGTTGATGTGGTGTATATGGATTTCAGTAAAGCGTTTGATAAGGTTCCCCACGGTCGGCTATTGCAGAAAATACGGAGGCTGGGGATTGAGGGTGATTTAGAGATGTGGATCAGCAATTGGCTAGTTGAAAGAAGACAGAGAGTGGTAGTTGATGGGAAATGTTCAGAATGGAGTTCAGTTACGAGTGGCGTACCACAAGGATCTGTTCTGGGGCCGTTGCTGTTTGTCATTTTTATAAATGACCTAGAGGAGGGCGCAGAAGGATGGGTGAGTAAATTTGCAGACGACACTAAAGTCGGTGGAGTTGTAGACAGTGCGGAAGGATGTTGCAGGTTACAGAGGGACATAGATAAGCTGCAGAGCTGGGCTGAGAGGTGGCAAATGGAGTTTAATGTGGAGAAGTGTGAGGTGATTCACTTTGGAAAGAATAACAGAAATGCGGAATATTTGGCTAATGGTAAAATTCTTGGTAGTGTGGATGAGCAGAGGGATCTCGGTGTCCATGTACATAGATCCCTGAAAGTTGCCACCCAGGTTGATAGGGTTGTGAAGAAGGCCTATGGTGTGTTGGCCTTTATTGGTAGAGGGATTGAGTTCCGGAGCCATGAGGTCATGTTGCAGTTGTACAAAACTCTAGTACGGCCGCATTTGGAGTATTGCGTACAGTTCTGGTCGCCTCATTATAGGAAGGACGTGGAAGCTTTGGAACGGGTGCAGAGGAGATTTACCAGGATGTTGCCTGGTATGGAGGGAAAATCTTATGAGGAAAGGCTGATGGACTTGAGGTTGTTTTCGTTAGAGAGAAGAAGGTTAAGAGGTGACTTAATAGAGGCATACAAAATCATCAGAGGGTTAGATAGGGTGGACAGCGAGAGCCTTCTCCCGCGGATGGAGATGGGTAGCACGAGGGGACATAGCCTTAAATTGAGGGGTAATAGATATAGGACAGAGGTCAGAGGTGGGTTTTTTTACGCAAAGAGTGGTGAGGCCGTGGAATGCCCTACCTGCAACAGTAGTGAACACGCCAACATTGAGGGCATTAAAAAATTTATTGGATAACCATATGGATGATAAGGGCATAGCGTAGGTTAGATGGCCTTTAGATTTTTTCCATGTCGGTGCAACATCGAGGGCCGAAGGGCCTGTACTGCGCTGTATCGTTCTATGTTCTATGTTCTATGTACAATTGAAAGTCATTTAAAAGGCAATTTGTAGACAATTTGATACTTTCAAAGAAACACAGAAATGATTTTCTTGCTGAGGCAAACAGCTTGAAATAACCTTAGAAGTCAAAGTCTGAAAAATGAAATATGAAGACAGGGAGACAGCGAATAGTTCAGTCAAAGTATAGATTGATTCCAGAAAGAGAAAGAAATCCAGCTCAAAATGGCTGACCGAAACTTCAGTTATACTGTATCATATCTGTCTTTAGCCATCTAATTACACCCCAATATAATCCTAATTGTTTTGGGTTAGACTCAAACACATCTGATTTGACGGCAAGCCGTCCATCTTTAATATGCAACATGAACCTGAAATGAATTCCTGTATGAGTTATGAAATGCTGTTATCAAACTGGGTTTGTTACTGAATACAATAGCACCTTTAGGCTCCTGTGGCGTTGCCATGGAGACTGCCCTGTCTTTAGTCACTTTATCTTGCAAATGTATTTGTTAGCTGAGTAGGAATTTCTGTTTGCTGCTCTGTTTTTTTGAAATGCTGAATGTGTTTTTAAATGACCTGAGGTTATGAGTGATTTAATAGGCCAGGGGCTCAATACTAAATAGCTGTCTTTCGAACTATCACTTTTACCTATTAGACATATTAGGAAACAGCGGGCTTCTTCAGCTCTTCTGACTGAAGATGGTTGAAAATACTAGACCCTTGTCTTTTGCATTGACATGCTGGAGTCCTCCATCTTTGTAGATGAGGATGGTCACAGAGCCTCGACAAGTGTGTCCTGGGGAGAGAGAGCTGTGTCATCTCATACATTTGAAAATTATTACTTTGCCTTTGGATGATCTCTCTGTGGGTAGCATGTAGATAAGAAATCGAGAGAGCCAAAGATAGATCCTAGAATCACAGTAGATGTAGCAGTGCAGTAGCAGGAATAGAATCCATTCCAAGTGATTCTTTGGCTACAATTAGGTAACAATTGAGCCGGAGGAGACTAGTTCCACTTAACTGGGGATAGTGGCGAAGACGAAGGTTGGACAGGGAAGGGAGCTAATATTTCAAGTCTTTGCCAAAGACATAGAGAACTGAAAATAGAGTCAGACTTATGCTATTGTATGGGGGGCATGGAGCAATGGGGCTTGATAAAAGGAGAAGATATTTCCTCCAATTAAATATTGGCAAGACTTAAGTCATTGTTTTCTGCCTCTGCTCCAAACTCACCAACCTCATCTTTCTATCTGGCACCAATCAGAGTAAGCTAGTCTGCTCCCAACCGTGGTGTCATATTTGATCCTGAGATGTGTTTCCAACCTCATTTATGTCCTTAATAAGACCATCTATTTCCACCTCCCTAACATTGTTCAAATTCATTCCTATCTCATCTCAGCTGAAACCCTCATCAATACCTTTTGTCATCTCGACTTGACTACTCTAACACAGTCCTGGCTCATCCCTCTCATTCTATTGTTTGTAAATTCGTGCTCATTCGAAATTTTACTGCCCATGTCACCTCTTAATTGGACAAAGTCCCATTAAACAATCACTCATTGTTTACTGCCCAAGGGCAATGTGTCCAAATTTGCAGACGACACTAAGATGAGTGGTAAAGCGAAAAGTGCAGAGGATACTGGAAGTCTGCAGAGGGATTTGGATAGGTTAAGTGAATGGGCTAGGGTCTGGCAGATGGAATACAATGTTGACAAATGTGAGGTTATCCATTTTGGTAGGAATAACAGCAAAAGGGATTATTAAAATGATAAAATATTAAAACATGCTGCTGTGCAGAAAGACCTGGGTGTGCTCGTGCACGAGTCGCAAAGTTGGTTTACAGGTGCAACAGGTGTTTAAGAAAGCGAATGGAATGTTGTCCTTCATTGCTAACGGGAAAGATTTTAAGACTAGGGAGGTTATGCTGCAATTGTATAAGGTGTTAGTGAGGCCACACCT
>NC_052155.1:142072726-142104098 GCF_902713615.1 Scyliorhinus canicula
CCCCCCTCCTCTTCTCCCCCCCCCCCAACACCCTCAGGACCCCCCTCTCTCCCGCAACACCCGCAGGGCCCCCCTCTCTCCCCCACACCCCAGGGGGGGGTCTCCCCCACACCCCCAGGGGGGTCTCCCCCACACCCACAGGGGGGTCTCCCCCACACCCACAGGGGGTCTCCCCCACACCCACAGGGGGGTCTCCCCCACACCCACAGGGGGTCTCCCCCACACCCGCCACCCTCCTCTCCCCCCCAACACCCTCCCCCCCTCCTCTCCCCCCAACACCCTCCCCCCTCCTCTCCCCCCCAACACCCGCCCCCCTCCTCTCCTCCCCCCCAACACCCGCCCCCCTCCTCTCCCCCCCCAACACCCGCCCCCCTCTTCCCCCCCCCCCAACACCCGCCCCCCTCTTCCCCCCCAACACCCGCCCCCTCCTCTCCCGCCCCAACACCCACCCCTCCTCTCCCCCCCCCCCCCCCAACACCAACCTTGCTGTCATGGATGACCCTATCAGGACCAAGGAGCTCCAAACAGCATCACTTAAGGGATCAATTCAGTGCAAAAACCTCGCCATCTTGCGATCCTCTTCTCCCCCCCCCAAACACCCGCCCCCCCTCTTCTCCCCCCCAAACACCCGCCCCCCCTCTTCTCCCCCCCCAACCCCCGCCCCCCCTCTTCTCCCCCCCCCAACACCCGCCCCCCCTCTTCTCCCCCCCCCCAACACCCGCCCCCCCTCTTCTCCCCCCCAACACCCGCCCCCCCCTCGGCAGTGTCAATTTCAGCGGCCGGCTGATTGTTTCAGTGAAAGAGCAGCTTCCCTCTCTGGATCAAAGTGAGCCGGCCGCTGAAATTGACACTGCCCGCTGCTCTCTCCCTCCAATCCAACTTTTAAGTTTTAATGTTTCTGATTGGAGGGAGAGAGCAGCGGGCAGTGTCAATTTCAGTGGCCGGCTCACTTTGATCCAGAGAGGGAAACTGCTCTCACTGAAATAATCAGCCGGCCGCTGAAATTGACACAACTGACAGTTGGGGTCCATAATCCCCCCCGCGGTATATCGCGGTATATAACGCGGTATATCGCGGTATATAACGGGGGACTACTGTATTGCCCGGATGTCATCCTAAATAACAGAGCAACACCACCTCCCTTACCATCCACTCTGTCCTTCCGAATAGTTTGATACCCTCGGATATTTAACTCCCAGTCGTGACCATCCTTTAACCATGTTTCAGTAATGGCCACTAAATCATAGTCATTCACGATGATTTGTGCCATCAACTCATTTACTTTATTCCGAATACTACGAGCATTCAGGTAAAGTACACTTATGTTGGTTTTTTTACCTCTGTTTGAATCTTAACATCTTCAGTTTTATTCCTTTTAGTATTACCGGGCCTATTCACTGAGCTCCCCTCAGTCACTGTACCTTGTACTGTCGCCCTTATGGATTTCTGACTATGTCTTCTCTGCCTTGCACTTTCCCCCTTACTTCCTTTTGCTTCTGTCTCTGTTTTACTATGTTCCAACTTCCTGCATCGGTTCCCACCCCCTGCCACCTTAGTTTAAACCCTCCCCAACAGCTCTAGAAAACACCCCCCCCAGGACATCGGTTCCAGTCCTGCCCAGGTGCAGACCGTCCGGTTTGTACTGGTCCCACCTCCTCCAGAACCGGTCCCAATGCCCCAGGAATTTGAATCCCTCCCTTTTGCACCATCTCTCGAGCCACACATTCATCCTATCTATCCTGATATTCCTACTCTGACTAGCTCGTGGCACTGGTAGCAATCCTGAGATTACTACCTTTGAGGTCCTACTTTTTAGTTTAACTCCAACTCCCTGAATTCCGCTTGTAGGACCTCATCCCATTTTTTAAACCTATATCGTTGGTGCCTATGTGCACCACGACAGCTGGTTGTTCACCCCCCCCCCCCCCCCCCCCCCCCCCCAGAATGTCCTGCAGCCGCTCCGAGACATCCTTGACCCTTGCACCAGGGAGGCAACATACCATCCTGGAGTCTCAATTGCGTCCTCAGAACCGCTTGTCTATTCCCCTTACGATCGAGTCCCCTATCACTATAGCCCTGCCATTTTTCTTCCTGCCCTGCTGTGCAGCAGAGCCAGCCACGGTGCCATGAACCTTGCTGCTGCCTTCCCCTGGTGAGCCATCTCCCCCAACAGTATCCAAAGCGGTATATCTGTTTTGCAGGGAGATGACCGCATGGGACACCTGCACTGCCTTCCTACTCTTGCTCTGTCTTTTGGTAACCCATTTGCTATCTCCCTCAGTAACTTTCACCTGCGGTGTGACCAACTCACTAAACGTGCTATCCACGACCTCCCCAGCATCGCGGATGCTCCAAAGTCAGTCCATCCGCAGCTTCAGAGCCGTCAAGCGGTCTAACAGGAGCTGCAACTGAACACACTTCCTGCACGTGAAGGAGCCAGGGACAGTGGACATGTCCCTGAGCTCCCACATCGCACACGAGGAGCATGACACGGGTCTGGGATTTCCTGCCATGTCTTAAACCTTAGGTAAACTTATACAACTACAATTTCAAAATAAAAATAAATAAATTAGACAATGAAAAGAAAAACTACTTACCAGGGTTAAAAAGCACCTTCTCTCACTCTGCACCTAATTACCTCACTGCACCAAATTACCAAGTTCCAATTCCCACTCGAGATGTGTCTCCTTGAAAAGCGCAAGCTTACTGAGTGCGCTTTCTGTCTTTTATGCAGACCTCAGCTAATCAATGACTCAAAAAATACCTAAACTTCAAAGATAAGAATACAATGTGCCCTTTTGTGTCCCTAAACAGGCCTCAGGTGACTGACAGATAACTGCCTCTCAGCAATTAGGGTGGGGGCAGCTTCAACCAATCAGACACTAAGCTACACACTGCACTTTTAATTGAAAAACAGCAGAATTAGATTTTCCACTTACCTTTCCTGATTACCTCACTGACTTCATCGGACGGGGTATTGAGTACAAGAGTTGGCAGGTCATGTTACAGTTGTATAGGACTTTGGTTCGGTCACATTTGGAATACTGCGTGCAGCTCTGGTCGCCACATTACCAGAAGGATGTGGATGCTTTGGAGAGGGTGCAGAGGAGGTTCACCAGGATGTTGCCTGGTATGGAGGGTGCTAGCTATGAAGAAAAGTTGAGTAGATTAGGATTGTTTTCGTTGGAAAGGCGGAGGTTGAGGGGGGACCTGATTGAGGTCTACAAAATTATGAGAGGTATGGACAGGGTGGATAGCAACACGCATTTCCCAAGAGTGGGAGAGTCAGTTACAAGCGGTCACGATTTCAAGGTGAGAGGGGGAAAGTTTAAGGGAGATGTGCGTGGAAAGTTTTTTACGCAGAGGGTGGTGGGTGCCTGGAACGCTTTACCAGCGGAGGTGGTAGAGGCAGGCACAATAGCATAATTTAAGAGGCATCTAGACAGGTATGTGAACGGGCGGGAACAGAGGGAAATAGACCTTGGAAAATAGGAGACAGGTTTAGATAAAGGATCTGGATTGGCGCAGGCTGGGAGGGCCGAAGGGCCTGTTCCTGTGCTGTAATTTTCTTTGTTCTTCTTTGTACCAAGTACACTGGTAATTGTCCTTCAGCAACCAAATAAATACGGTTTACTCGACTTTGACAATTTCTTGCTGAACTGCATGTATTTTCAATTTGTATTTTGCATCAGTGGAAAGGTAGAATAGCCATCAACAGAATAATTATTCAGAGAGGGGATTTTAATAACAGTTATGCAGTATTGCAATGGATTTCAATTAATGAACTTGCAAGGAAAAAAACCTGGTTTCTTCAATATAGTGCATACTCTGATGTGGCTGTAATAACTACACATTCTGCTGAAAAAGCACAATGTACAGACGCAGCACTGCTCATTCAGATTGAAAGGCACACTAATATGAAAGATGTAGCTCATGCTTTACAATATACAAATGTTTAGAAGGAGTAAAAGGAGTCTCATTTGCCATTACATTAGAGTTTTATTAAATATGGAAACAGGGTACTACTTTTGTCATGACACTTTTGTCTGTAATGGATCGACCAGCCTAGCCGAATCTAATAAGAACGAATTGCTGGTGGAACTGAGGCACAGTCTTTTGCATCCAACGTTGTGTCAATTACAGGTCTGTATTCCAATGTAACCTGGAATTTAAAACAAAATTATTAATAAATGCTCAGAACAGAAGTACGTTTGGTGCCCTGTTCCTTGCCTCTTCCATCCCTCTATTTCACTTCAAGCAGCAATTTCCAAGACTTGGATGCTCCCTGAGGGGCTTCCAATCTTTTGCATGCAGGGAATGGTCCACAGATATGAATATACTCACCAGAACACCCAACCTCCTTTCAAAAATATCAAAGACATTAATTCAGAAAGTGGCAGTTAATGACAAATTTGAGACAGTTTTACCCGATGAGCCCTGCACCTGTTCCGAAACCCACTTAATTTTAAAAACATATGTTCGACAATTAATGGGATAACTGTATGAAAGCTGACTCAATGGAATGCAAGTTTTATTTAGTGCATTCATGCTTCACATTTACTTTTCACCTATCATAAGCACATGCTTCTAATTAGCGTATTAAAGAAACCGCATGTGGAGTCTAATTAGATACATTGTATTTCAGATACTCCATTTTAATCAGGCTTTCTGCTGCGCACAAGCTCTCCCTCACAGTAAGCCTCTGGCTAAGTGCTAGCATTCCTGCCTGTCTCAGCAGATGCAGGATTCGAAGCACTCTGGAGACAATCCTGGCGAGCAGAGGCCAGGGTTCCAGCTCGGAATCACTCAATCAAATAATATGAAGATGGCTATGGAAGGGGCATTCATGTCTCAGCCTGTCATCATCAACCTGCAAATCCCTGTATTCTACCATATAAAGTCTCATCATATAAAACTGCTCTCAGTTTTCTGACCATTAATTTTAATAATGGAAAGTCATGGATAGAACACCTGTAATTTCCCATTTTGTGTAAGCAAGTGAGGACCCAGTCAAAGAAACGTTTATAATATTGACATTTTGATATTTAAAGTTTGTTACTACAGTAAAACATGCTTTATATCGATGAATCAGTACTTCAAAGAACTCTGCTTGTGCAAATTGTCTTCCATTTGCTGAAATCAATCATTCTCACCTTTCCAGTCTTGGGATCCACATGTGAGACTGTATGCTTTCTCCAATGTTCATTGAATGATTTCTTCTCTTGGCCTTGCAATGGTTTTGAAAAGTCATACTCATCAATTCTCATCTAAAATGAGAACAGAAGTCTATAAGGCCATAAGACAGAAGCAGAATTAGTCCACTTGGCCCATCGAGTCTGCTCCACCATTCAACCATGGCTGATATTTTTCTTATCCCCATTCTCCGGCCTTCTCCCCATAACCCCTGATCCCCTTATTAATCAAGAACCTGTCTATCCCTGTCTTAAAGACACTCAGTGATTTGGCCTCCACAGCCTTCTGCGGCAAAGAGTTCCACAGTTTCACTTCCTTCTGGCTGAAGAAACTCCTGAAGAAAGTCAGAAAGAGAAAAGGTACAGCACATTTCAAACAAAAGCACAGAGAAACAACTAAAATTCTTTGCTTTCACCATAAGCAGAGGTTCCATTTGCCCTATTGTTGGACTTAAAAGATCCGTAGCACCAATTAAAAAAGAGCAGTAGCATTCTCCCTCATATCCTAACCAATAGTTAACCCACAACTAACAACACTAAAGCAGATGACCTACCTTGTCATGACTATGTTGCTATTTGTGGAACTTTACTGCATGCAAATTGGATGCCACATTTTCTACATTGCCGGTTGTAAAGCACTTTAGGAGACTCTTGAGGTCATGGAAGATATTACATGTTCCCTTTTTCCCTTTCCCACTATTTGATTCCAGATACTTGATGACTGATTTTCTAAATGCACAGTGCAGCTAATGAGCCTCCCTTACCAGGACACACAGGCATACTGGCCACAAATCTCCAGTGATTAATTTGAAAATCAGAAAGAGCGTTCTTACCATTTTACAGCATATGCTCCAAGGAAGGTGATGGTCTATGTTAGGAGCCTACATTCAGAAAAGTCGGCTGTTCAAAACAAACAGCCACTGTTATTTTAAAATAAGCTCACTAAAACAATCCCACTGCTATTTGAAAATATGCCTGCTAAAACAGACCCCCACTGGTATTTGAAAAACACTAAAACAGACCCCTACTGTTTTTGAAAAGCTTCCAAAACCAGAGAAGTACATCCTTGCTCCCCAAATCAAAAGTAAACATAATTAGGAGAACTAAGATGCTTTTAATAATCGTGAGAAATTGGTCCTCAGTTTGCGTTCTCATGTAATTCCCTCTTCATATTAAAGTGGCGGCTTTCACCCCACAACTGAAATCTGTCTTTGAAATTATTTGAAATGTGTTTTTCTTCTTGAGGTAGTGAGTTGCACTGGGGCAAAGTTCCCTACTATGAGCAGCCCACAGTATCTCACCCAAGTAAACAACCATCATTTGTGAGCCAGGATCATGCTGGCAGACTTTCTGACTGGGCAGCAGGAGATGAAGCAGACCACTGAAATAAAATTGTGTTTAAAAGCATTCAAATGGTTAGGGAAAATAAAATTTTATTTATTGGTTGGAAATTCTTCAGGTTATTCTTAATGTGGTGCAGGATTAAGAGAGAAAAATACTTGCATTTATATAGTACCTTTCACGATCTCAGGCTGCTCCAAAGCACTTTACAGCCAATTATGTCCAAAATGTGCAGGTTAGATGGAATGGCCATGCTAAATTGTCCCTTAGTGTCCAGGGATGTGCAGGTTAAGTGGAGACATGGGGATAGGGCAGGGAAGTGGGTCTGGGTAGGGTGCTCTTTCGGAGGGTCAGTGCAGACTTGATGGGCCAAATGTATTGGATCTGATTTATTGTCACGTGTACCGAGGTACAGTCCAGACAGACCAGTCCATACATTACACAATGTAAATACATAGTCACAGACATCGGGTGAAGCATACCGAGTGTAGTATTACTCAGTAGAGAAGATGTGCGGCGAGATCATCTCAGTCCATAAGGGGGTCATTCAGGAGTCTGGTAACAGAGGGGAAGAAGCTGTTTTTGAACCTGTTCATGCATGTTCTCAGATTTTTGTATTTCCTGTCCAATGGAAGAGGTTGGAATGTATCTCTTGCCCGATGGTAGATGTTAGAAGAGAGAATGACCCGGGTGGGAGGGATCTTTGATTATGCTGCCCACTTTCCAAGGCAGCGAGAGGTGTAGACAGAGTCAATGGATGGGAGGCGGGCTCGCATAAACGGGCTGGGCTGAGTTCACGACTCTTTAGTTTCTTACAGTCGTGGGCCGAGCGTTGCCATACCAGGCTGTGATGCAGCGGATGCTTTCTAGTGTGCGACTATAAAAAGTGGTAAGAGTCAATGAGTATAGGTGCTGTTGTGCTTTTGTGGTCAGAGCGTCACAGTGGCTGGACCAGGACTGATTGTTCACACACACACACACACAAATCATTTTGTCTGTTGTTTGGAGAAAGGCCTTGGGGATTGATAGAAATTGACTTATCGAATCAGCTATAACCATGAGAGTAAGGGAAGATGATAGAGGTAAAAGGGTTAAATGAGAACACATTTAGAATAATTAACAATAATCATATTAAGCATTACTTCAGTGCAACAATAGCTGGGAACTCACTAATGGTGAATCCAGATAATGCTCTCTAATTTCTTTCTTAGGTTTCACATTATGCAAACCGCTTGAAACTGCAAGGACAGTGACGTCAACTAGCTAAAAGGCCCCATTGTATAGTAAAAACTATGATGTGGAGATGCCGGCGTTGGACTGGGGTGAGCACAGTAAGAAGTCTTACAACACCAGGTTAAAGTCCAACAGGTTTGTTTCAAACACGAGCTTTCGGAGCACGGCTCCTTCTTCACCTGAAGAAGGAGCCGTGCTCCGAAAGCTCGTGTTTGAAACAAACCTGTTGGACTTTAACCTGGTGTTGTAAGACTTCTTACTGTAGTAAAAACTAGGCAGCGGTCCCAGTACGAGTAGTCCTATTTCTATGGAAACAGCCACTCTAGAGACATAATTTCTTAGCGAACACTCTGTTTTTCTAATTAATGGTAGGTGCAGGTGTGGATAATTTGGAAAATTTGCAAGCGATGGTATGGGATAGTGGCACCAAGATATTTAAATACATATATCTCTTAAATTGATAGACAGACAGTAAAGTACAAGTGGACTTTGCCAAAAAGTACAGATTTGACCTCTGTTATTTGGGAACTGAGAAGGGATAACAGATATCCAGGGTTCCGAATAGACACAGAGATCCATCAGGGATATAGATTGGTACGGATCTGAACAGGAAGAGAAACCTGGGCAATACTTTCATCTTGATCATCTGCACCCTACCACTCAGGGGTAGTGGAGTGCATCCCATCGCTGTAGGACCTTTTTAAACTTCCTCTGCCAGACTGGTCAGGTTCCACTTGTGGATCCGTGTCCAGTCGTGGGCTGTTTGGTTCCCCAAGGAGCGGAATTTGTTCCGGGCTATTTTTGGTAGACTGTCCAGCTCTGCCCCTCCCTCCCTTGGGTTCACTGGGAAAACTTCTGCCCAGGCTGAGTTTGTAGCCCGGGAAGGCACTGAACTCTCCCAGAAGATGTGTGATTTTGATCATGCCGCTTTGCGGTTCCGAGAGGTAGAGGAGCAGATCATCCGCATCGAGTGAGACTCTGCTCTCAGCCTCTTCCATAGATTTCCTTCCAGCCTCTCGTCGGGTAATCGCCAGCGGCTCAATTGCCAGGGCGAACAGGAGCGGGGACTGCGGGAATCCCTGCTCGGTGCCTTTGTGCAACTGGGAGTATTCAGAGCTGGTGGTGTTTGTCCGAAGCTCACCTTGGGGAGCTTCACCCTTGAGGTGAACCCTGTCCCTAGCCCAACCGCTCCAGTACCTCAATGAGGTACTTCCACTCGACTCCGTCGGCAGCCTTTTCTGTGTCCAGATTATCCTTCTCTTCCTGGATGTGGTCAGTATCACATTCAGCAGCCGTCTGATGTTCACAATCAGCTGTCTATCCTTTATATATAAATGATGTGGTAGAAAATGTGGGTAGGCTGATTAGTAAGTTTGCGATGACACGAAGATTGACAGAGTTGCTGATAGTTCCGAGGATTGTCAGAGGATACAATAGGAAATAGATAGATTGGCACAGAAATGGCAGATGGACTTTAATCCAGACAAATGCGAGGTGATGCATTTTGGAGGATCAAATCTAGATATGAATTATTCTAAATGGTAGAACCCTTAGGAACATTAACAGACAGAGGGATATGGGTGTGCAGGTCCACAGTTCCCTAAAAGTGGCAACACAAGCAGCCAAGGCGATTAAGAAGGCATATGGCATGTTTGCATTCATCAGTACATGTTGCAGCTATATAAACCCTTGGTTAGACCGCATTTAGAGTAAAGTGTGCAGTTCTGGTCACCACATTATCAGAAGGATGTGGAAGCTTTGGAGAGAGTGCAAAGAAAGTTCACCAGGATGTTACCTGGTATCGAGGGTGTTGGCTGGCAGGGGAGGTTGAATAAACTAGGATTGTTTTCACTGGAAAGACGGAGGCTGAGGGTAGACCTGATAGAGCTCTCCAAAATTATGAGAGGCATAGACAGGGTGGATAGTCAGAAACTTTTTCCAAGGGTGGAATTACAAGGGGAGATAGGTTCAAGGTGAAAAGTTTAAAGGAGATATGCGGGGTACATTTTTCACGCAGAGTGGTGGGTGCCTGGAACGTGCTGCCAGAGGATGTGGTGGAAGCAGGCACTGGAGCAACATTTAAGAGGCACCTGGATGGATACATGAATAGGGAGGAAATAGAATGACACGGACTGAGTAAGAGCAGAAGATTTTTTTTATAAGTTAAGGCATCATGATCGGCACAGGCTTGGAGAGTCGAAGGGCCTGTTCCTGTGCTTTGTTTTTTCAAAGCCTGTCTGGCCCTCTGCGACCACGTCTGGTAGGTAATTCTCTAGTTCCTTAGCCAGGAATTTTGCGAGTATTTTCGCGTCCACATTGAGTAGCAAAATGGGTCTGTAAGATCCACATTTTGTTGGGTCTTTGTTTTTTAATTAGGTATCATCCTTATTGGATTCATTAATGAAATTCTTAGTTTTATAGTCCTTACTTTTGAATTTCTTTCACGGAACATGTTCTCCATGTTCATTAAATTAAAGGCATCTACCACCTCAGCCTTCTCGGTTTGTTTTTTTAGTAAAAGAGTCCTGGTCTGTTCAGTTTTTCTTGATTTTTATAACTTTTTGAGGGATGGAATCAAAATGTTTTTTTGCCTCTTCTCCAGTATCTCTATCATTTTTATAATATGAAGACCTGAGCTCTGTGTACTCTAAGTGTGGTCCAACCAAGGTTCAAATCAAGTTTTGTCGTGCGACAATCGTCAGTAGGAATTTTCCCTTCCAGTCAGGGAATACTTCAGCAGTCAAGGGCATTCAGCCTCTGATCTTCAGGTAAGCTTTCTTCAAGGCAGCCTTCAGGACGCGCGACAACGCAGAATCGCCGACCAGAAACTCAACTTCTCTTTCCCAAATACCATCCTGGTGAATCTACTCTAGATGACTAGTGTCCAGTAATGTTATCTGTTCAGGTCTTTTGAAACATCGTAAACAGTGAAAAAAACATCTGTAACTCATTTGCTTGTACAATACTAAAGGTATGTTGGACCAGCCAGTTTGTGTCCGTATGATCACAACATGGCCAGATTATTCAAACCTTGAAATCCTCCCTGGCATGTGCTCCCCTGCTCTCTTTCCGAGCCTCTGCACCGTAGACGGTTTGTAGGGCACAAAGCATCAGATTCTGTAGCTCCAAGGTCTCAATTAGGTCAGAGTTCCAAACAATACCTGAAACAAACAGTGCAGCGCTCATTAAACACTAAGTACTTGTTTAGTAAATTTACTGCATATTTGAACACACAAATGTGCTCTCGGGCTGTGGGTGTTGCTGATAATGGTGCATTCAATGATTGACCCAGTTGACCTGGCCAACAGCTTGTTAAACCACTTCGGAGAGAATCAAAAGTCAACCACATTGTGTGGTCAACAGTCACATGGAGCCAGGCTGCTTTCTTCAAGCTGTAATAACAATCTGGCATCATTCATGGTCAATTAGTTTTTCTGGTGCCAGTCACAATTTACCAGATTTATTACATTCAATTACACAATTTGCCATGGTGGTATTTGAACTTTTAACCTTTGAAATGCTAATCCAGTAGTTTAACCACGACATTACTATATCGCTTCAAGTGTGCATCATTGTGTTGTTATTAAAAAGAATCATGATAAATTTGGAGCTTTTGAGACAGACGAACGCTTTGCTTATTTGAATTAAATCCCAGCAACAACATTCCGGAGGCGCAACGCTTTCCAGAACAGAGTTCACTTGATCTGCGCTCCTTTTATCAGTTAAACATCAACCCCCTGTGACTGCAGTGTGTATTATCTACTCGATATCTCTGTCAATACTATCCAAACCCAAAACTATCACTACCCAGAAGACCATGGTCGGCAGGTACTTGGGAACACCCTCAACACCAACTCACGCACTATCCCTATTTCATCGTCATAACTGGGCCAAAACCCTGGAATTCCCTGCCTAAAAGCATCGAGGAAGCACCTTTGTGTAGACTGCAACAATTTAAGTGCTGTCCAATCAGCACTATCTCAATGATAGCTGGGGCTGCACAGCTGGTCTTGCACTGATGTCCACACCCCAAGAATTATTTTTTTTAAACTTACCCTACCACTGAAATAAAACAGATAATGCTGTGCAAAGCAGCAAAATTGGAACACTCAAAATCTGGTTCTGCATTAACTCTTTCAGTACTGAAGCGGACGCAGATTTCTACACACCCTGAGCTAGCAGCACCTTTGTAAAATGAATGGAGGCTCTGAAATCAATTTGTTTCACTATAAGATGAGAGAGATTTTAAAATTTTAGTCCCAACAGAATGTATGTCTAAAACAAAAATCAAATAGATTCATAATTGTGAATATTTAATAACTTGAACAATTTTGAGAGTATTCTGTTGATGGCTTACTAGTACAGTAAATAAATGACAAATGTGGAATTGATGAAGGGAATTGAGGAACAGCAGCACCATCTCCAACACAAATCTATCTGTAGCAAGGATCCTCTGAGAAATAACCCTTGGTTGTTTACAGCTGTGCTGACAAATACATGCAATTTAACATTCTGATGATATCACTCGCGTGACAATTAAGTAAATTAAATATCTACCTCTGTCAAATGTCTTGATGTCATCCAGAGCACCATACAATTCACCCAACTTCTCACAACCTTCTTTTAGTACGGAGCCTGTACGGAACACAGCTGCGTGACTCTGCATACACTGTTGAAAATAGGAATTAAAGGAACATCAATCTCAATTCTCAGGTACAGCCATTGAATGAGCAAAGTGAATTAATCACATCAAGCACCTGCTTGCTAATAAGCAGTAAAACTTTACTTAAACGGATGTCAAGCGAAATTAAAAAACTTTTAATTTATATCAGAACAAAGGATAAGTCTGGGAAGTTTAGGGAGCCTTGGATAACGAGGGATATTGCAGGAGGGAAGGCTTCAGATATGTGGATCATTGGGATATCTTCTGGGGAAGGTGGGACCTGTACATGAAGGACGGATTGCACCTAAACTGGAGGGGCACCAATATCCTGGGTGGGAGGTTCGCTAGAGCTCTTCGGGAGGGTTTAAACTAGTTTGGCAGGGGGATGAGAACCAGAGCTATGGATCAGAGGACAGGGCAGCTGTTGAACAGGCAGAAATAGTATGCAGAAAGTCTGTGAGGAAGGATAGACAGTTGATAGGGCAAAGTTTCACTCAGTGGAATGGGTTAAAGTGTGTCTGTTTCAATGTAACGAGTGTCAGGAATAAGGGAGATGAACTTAAGAGCATAGATCACTACTTGGAACTACGATGTTGTGGCCATTACACAGACATGGATTTCACAGGGGCAGGAATGGTTGTTAGATGATCCGGGGTTTATATGTTTTCAGAATAGGGAGGGAGGTAAAAGAGGAGGGGCGTGGCACTGTAAATTAGGGAGTGCATCACAGCTACAGAAAATAAGGTAGTTGAGGAGGGTTTGTCTACTGAGTCAGTATGGGTGGAAGTCAGAAACAAGAAAGGAGCAGTCACTTTTTTGGGAGTTTTCTATAGACCTCTAATAGCAGCAGAGAGATGGAGGAACAGATTGGGCGGCAGATCTTGGAAAGGTGCACAAGTAACAGAGTTGTTGTCATGGGTGACTTCAACTTCCCGAATATTGACTGGAACCTCCTTACTGCAAATGGTTTGGATGATGCAGATTTTGTCAGTTGTTTACAGGAAGGTTTCCTGACTCAATATGTAGATAGACCGACTAGGGGGGAGGCCATATTGGACTTGGTGCTCGGCAACGACCCAGGCCAGCTGTTAGATGTCTCGGTGGGAGAGCATTTCGGTGTCAGGGACCACAACTCCTTGACCTTTACCATAGTCATGGAGAGGGATAGGAACAGACAGTATGGGAAGGTATTCAATTGGCATATGGGAAATTATACCGCTATTAGACAGGAGCTGAGGAGCATAAAGTGGGAGCAGTTGTTCTTGGGGAAATGCACAACAGTTATGTGGGGGTTGTTTAAGGAGCTCTTGCTGCGAGTGCTGGATAGTTTTGTCCCACTGAGACGAGGAAGGAATGGTAAGCTGAAGGAGCCTTGGATGACAAGAAAGTGGAGCTTCTAGTCAAGAGGAAGAAGGAAGCTTACGTAAGGTTGAGAAAGCAAGGATCTGGCAAGGGTTACAAGGTAGCCAGGAAGGAACTCAAAAATGGACTTAGGAGAGCTAGAAGGGGGCATGAAAAAGCCCTGACGGGAAGGATTAGGGAAAACCCCAAGGCATTCTACACTTATGTGAGAAATAAGAGGATGATCAGAGTGAGAGTAAGGCCGATCAGGGATACTGGAGGCAACTTGTGCCTCGAGTCTGAGGAGATGCGGAGGCCCAAAATGAATATTTTGCTTCAGTATTCACCAGAGAGAGGTACCTTGTTGCTCATGAGAACAGTGTGAATCAGGTTAATAGACTCGAACAGATTGATATTAAGGAGGAGGATGTGCTGGAAATTTTTAAAAGCATCAGGATAGTAAGTCCCCTGTGCTTGACGGGATATACCCAAGGTTACTACGGGAAGCGAGGGAGGAGATTGCGCCGTTGGCGATGATCTTTGCATCCTCACTCTCCACTGGAGTAGTACTGGATGATTGGAGGGAGGCAAATGTTGTTCCCCTGTTCAAGAAAGAGAATTGGGAAATCCCTGGGAATTACAGACCAGTCAGTCTTACATCTGTGGTGAGCAAAATATTGGAAAGGATTCTGAGAGATAGGATTTATGATTATTCAGAAAAACATAGTTTGATTAAAGATAGTCAGGTATCTGATAGTCAGATAGCTTTGTGAGGGGCAGGTCATGCCTCACAAGCCTCATTGAATTCTTTGAGGGTGTGACGAGACACACTTATGAAGGTGGGGCAGTGGATGTGCTGCATATGGATTTCAGTAAGGCATTTGATTCCCCATGGTAGGCTCATCCAGAAAGTTAGTTAAAGTTGTTGAGAAGCCGAAGGTTATGTTGGCTTTCATTAACACGGCGATTGAGTTTAGGAGCCGCAAGGTTTTGCTGCAGATTTATAAAACCCTAGTTCGACCACACTTGGAATATTGTATCCAGTTCTGGTCGCCTCAACATAGGATGTGGATGCTTTGGAGAGGGTACAGAGGAGATTTAACAGGATGCTGCCTGGAATGGAGGGCATGTCCTGTGAAGAAAGAGTGAGGGAGCTAGGGCTTTTCTCACTGGAGTGAAGAAGGAAGAAAGGTGACTTCATAGAGGTGTACAAGGTGATGAGAGGCACGGATAGCGTGGATAGCCAGAGACTTTTCCCCAGGGCGGAAATGGCTGTCACGAGGGGACATACTTTTAAGGTGATTGGAGGAAGGTACAGGGGAGATGTCAGAGGTAGGTCCTTTACACACAGAGGTGGGTGCGTGGAATGCACTACCAGCAGAGGTGGTGGAATCTGAGCCATTAGGTACATTTAAGCGACTCTTGAACAGGCACATGGACAGCAGTAAATTGAACGGGTGGAGGTTAGGTTGACCTTAGATTAGGATAAATGGTCGGCACAAAATAGTGGGTCGAAGGGCCTGTACTGTGCTGTACTATACTGTTCTATATGCTATGTTCCTTGTGAACCTTGTCAAAAAGCAAAAGGAGAATTTTGTACAGTCTAGAAGGGTGGGGACAATCAAAACTCTTTGGGAGTGTAAAGGAAGTAGGAAGGTACTTAAATGGGAAATTAGGAGGTCTAGGAGAGGTCTACAAAAGTTCTTGGCAAGTAGGATTAAGGTTAATCCTAAGGGTTTTTATTCATATGTAAAAAGCAAGAGAAAGCAGGGAAAGAATTGGACCACTTAAGGAAAGTGGGGGAATCTATGTGTTGAACCAGAGGAAATGAGTGAGGTACTAAATGAGCACTTTGCATCAGTGTTCACCAAAGAAAAGGACTTTGTGGAAGATGATTCTTGGGTAAGGTGTCTGGACAGTCTGGGTCATGCTGACATTCAAAAGGAGGAGGTATTGGGTCTTTTAATATTAAGGTACATAAGTCTCTGGGCTTGATGCGATTTATACCAGAATTCTGAGGGAAGCAAGGGAGGAAATTGCTGGGGCCTTGACTGACCATCTTGTATCCTCATTGGCTACAGGTGAGATCCCAGGGGACTGGAGAATACTTAATGTGGTATCGCTGTTTAAGAAAGGTAGCAGGGATAATCCTGGAGACTATAGGCCGGTGAGCCTCACGTCGGTAGTAGGTAATTTATTGGAGGGAATTCTCAGGGACAGAATTTAACCCATTTGGTAACAAATGGATTCATTAGCGATAGACAGCATGGTTTGTGAAGGAGAGGTCGTGCCTCACTAACGTGATCCGGGTTTTTTGAGGAGGTGACAAATGATTGACGAGGGGAAGGCGGTGGATGTTGTTTACATAGACTTCAGTAAAGCCTTTGACAAGGTACAAAGGTGAAGTCACACGGGATCGGAGGTGAGGTGGTAAGATGGATATAGAAGAGGCTTGATCATAGAAGACAAAGGGTAGCAGTAGAAGGGTCTTTTTGAATGGTTGTGACTAGTGGTGTTCCACAGGGGCCTCTGTTGTTTGTATTATACATAAACGATTTGGAGGAAAATGTTGCTGATCTGGTTCGTGGATGACACCAAGGGTGGTGGAGCGGCAGATAGTGTTGAGGATTGTCAGATGATACAGCAGGACACAGATAGATCATAAACCATAGATTTCCACAGTGCAGAAGGAGGCCATTCGGCCCACCGAGTCTGCACCAGCCCTTGGAAAGAGCATCCCAGTTAAGCCCACGCCTCCACCCTATTCCCATAACTGAGTACCCCACCTGACGTTTTTGGACACTAAGGGCAATTTATCATGGCCAATCCACATAACCTGCAAATCTTTGGACTGTGGAAGGAAACTGGAGCACCAGGAGGAAATCCACGCAGACACGGGGAGAACATGCAGACTCCGCACAGACAGTGACCCAAGCCGGGAATTGAACCTGGGGACCCTGGCGCTGTGAAGCCATAGTGCTAACCACTGTGCTACTGGTTTGGAACCGTTTAAAAAAAAAAATTGGCTGTTCTATTCCTATGATGTTGCACACTTATTTTTATAAATAAATAGCACTCATATTGATGAGTAAAATTTGTTTAGAAGTAGAAAGCTCCTGCACTTTCACAGTGGCAATTATCCCTGTACACTCAAAAATGTGATCAAAAAATGTATAAAGTGGCGAATTCTGAAAGGTGCTTCTCTTCCCTCACCCTCTGCATGTTATTTCGGAGCTCTGATGTGCGAGTGGCTCCATCAGCAAATCGCAGTCTGTCAAGGTTGGCTACCGATTCCTCTCCAGCATTTGGATTAATTGGTGCGACAGGTTCTCCTGGATTCAAAACAATAAGCAAGAGATTCCAACAACTTGTTTTGAAAGCATAGAATTAATTTAACTCTGCTGGGACTAGATCTGAAAATAATTCTCCCACAAGGGAAATAGTATCCTTTTTGCTGTAACATTCCCAAAAACAAGCAAGGTGTAAAACTTGAGCTTACAAGAATGAAGCAATCACTGCAAAGTACACCTCAATCAATTGGTAGCACTCTATTTGCAAGAGTCAGGATGTTGTGGGGTTCAAGTTCCGTTATGGAGTGCAACATGTAATTGAACGAGACAGTACAATTAAATATTGACAGAAGTCTGAACCGCCAGTGATGCTGTCCTTCAAGTGATATGTCTTGCAACTCATGTAATAGTTCCAAAAGTAGGGAAGTGCTACAATGTGCTCAATTAGTTAATTTGATCAGCCTGGTCATTCATTGCTCGAGGTCCCTATTCTAAGCACACTGGCTGCAGTAAATGCATTTGTAATAATGAATACATTTCAAAGTAATGAATTGGTTATAAAGCTGAGGAAATGCAAGGTGCTTTACAAAATGAATAACCAAAATTAGTGTCAGGAAATTTCACTTTTACTGGTCGGGAAAGAAACATTCAATGATTCCAATTGTTTCTAGATTAATTTCCGCTCAGTAAGGCTGTTGGCTTGTCAGAGGAAATGTGTGGGAAGATCACACGGTAGTCAAAAAAAAAATTGCAACTCTAAATGAGAAGAAATGGGGGATTAGATGTTATTTCTAATATTTGACAAGAGGGAAACATGAAGTTTAGCACTATTGCTCTTAACCACTGATGCTGTTCGCAAAATCAATGGTTCCTTCAAAAAAGATGTTTCAATTTTGATTGTTTCCTTGTACCATAAGATAATTGGTACATGAACCAGAGGGGAGATGATAATTTTATTTGCCGGGCTATGATCTGGAATCCAGGGTTTGAAAGGGTGGTGGAAGCAGATTCAATAGCAACTTTTCAAAAATGCAGTGGCTAACTACCTTAAAAGTAAAAAAAAAAAGATGCACGGCTGCGGGGAAAGAGCAGGAACTGGAACTAATGGGATAGCTCTTTTTAAGAGCTGGCACTGGTCTCAAAGCCCTCCTCACCACAGAGGAGGGAGTCACAATGGAAGTGCTCAACCTCCAACGATGTATTTAATGTTGCCTTTGATGATACTGTCAATTTTATGATTAGCTGAGATCAGTTTTAAGATGTGTCTGAAGATGAGTGCCTGCTGTTAGAATAAATGAGCTGTGTAACTGGAGGCGAGTAGGCTACAGATTCATTGATAGGACAGCTTCAGCTGGCACTTACGCAGATCAAGTCAAAATAAAACTCCACCAAGGAAGCGTCTCACTTTTGTGTGTGACACAGCTGGAGCAGGGGCCTGTCGTGAAGGTGAGTGAGTGCCTTTAAATATGCTTACCTTTCAGCGGGAGCACCCTCCGGATTTTTGGCGGGAGCAGGGGCCTGTCAGGAAGGTGAGTGAGTGCCTTTAAATTTGCTTACCTTTCGGCGGGAGCAGGGGCCTGTCGGGAAGGTGAGTACCTGTATACAAGTCGGGCGGTTGCTAAACCCGAGACACTACACTTGCAGTGTCCCCCACCCTTCCACCTACTCTATCCTAAGGGGTTGAGGGACTATCAGGTAAGCTCTTCCTTTCTTTTTCTTGTTTTTTATCTAGAGGGGATGTCAGGGAAGGCTCATCAATGCTCCTCCTGCAGAATATTTGAGGTGAGGGACGCCATCAGTGTCCCTGCTGATTTCATCTGTGGGAAGTGCACCCAACTCCAGCTCCTCAAAAACCGTGTTAGGGAACTGGAACTGGAGGAACTTCGGATCATTCAGGAGGCAGAGGTGGTCGTAGAAAGAAGCTTCAGGGAGGTAGTTACGACAAAGAATAAAGATAGATGGGTGACGGTGAGAGGGGCTGGGGGGAAGCAGTCAGTACAGGGATCTCCTGTGGTCGTTCCCCTTAGTAACAGGTATACCACTTTGGATACTGGGGGGGGGGGGGGAGAAAGAGACTTACCAGGGGTCAGCCATGGGGTACAGGTCTCTGGCACAGAGTCTGTCCCTGTTGCTCAGAAGGGAAGGGGGGAGAGGAGAAGAACATTAGTCATTGGAGACTCCATCGTTAGGGGGATAGATAGGAGATTCTGTGGGAACGAGAGAGACTTGCGGTTGGTGTGTTGCCTCCCAGGTGCCAGTGTGCATGTCTCGGATCGTGTTTTCGGGATCCTTAAGGAGGAGGGGGAGCATCCCCAAGTCGTGGTCCAAATATGGTCAGAGTGAAATATTAACACCATGGAGAGAATTGTTTGGTTCAGGTACATTGGCTTCTGCTTTATATGTCTGAATCAGTGATTTGGAGATTAAATATTGGTCATTGGATCAGTGGGAGGAGCTGAGTGGGAGCGGCCGAATTGCGCTTTGGGAAGGTGAGTGAACTGATATATTTGGGCAGCAGCTAAACCCGAGACACTGCACGTGTACTGTCTCCCACCTGCCCTCCTCCTCTAACCAAAAAAAAAGACTGTTGATAAGGAGCAGCGGACTTCAGATTCTCGGCGGGGCCAGTGGTGAGGGGTCGTTGAGAAGGTAGGTTTACCTCTTTAAAACTTTAAAAACTTACCTGGAAGGGTGACATCACAGCAAAGCAGTGACCTGATTGCCTGGCAAGGAAAGTGCTCCAGTTAGCAGCAGCTGGGAGAAATTTAACTCTTCCTGTGTTGGTGAGTATTGTGATGGTAAGTAAAGTCTTTTTTTCCTGTCACTTATTAATTATTTGATAGTACCGTAGTTTCCGGACTATAAGCCGCTACTTCTTTCCCACGTTTTGAACCTCGCGGCTTATACAACGACGCGGCTTATTTATGGATTTTTCCCGCTTTCACTAAACCAATGAAATTGCGTAACGGGTCAAGGTAAAACAATGTAACTTTTTAGTTTACTGTTTAGATTAAATCGAGCGCGCTCAAACATCCCATCATTCTGATTACGGTAGTCATTTTGTCACCCTCATCATGGCAAAGACACGGAGAAATGCATATGATGCAGCTTTCAAGTTGAAGGCGATCGATCTGGCTGTTGGAAAAGGAAATAGAGCTGCTGCACTAGAGCTTGGTCTTAATGAGTCGATGATAAGACGTTGGAAACAGCAGCGTGAGGAATTGACTCAGTGCAAAAAGACAACTAAAGCTTTCAGAGGGAAGAAAAGCAGATGGCCCGAACTAGAAAATGAGCTCGAAGACTGGGTCAACATGCAGAGAGCAGACGGCCGAGGTGTTTCAACTGTACAGATCCGACTGAAAGCCAAAACAATCGCCACCGCAATGAAGTTTGAGAATTTTAGAGGTGGACCATCGTGGTGTCTCAGATTTATGAGACGTAAAGGCCTGTCCATCAGGGTACGGACGAGTTTGTGTCAGCAGCTCCCTCCCGAGTACGAGGAAAAAATGTCAAACTTCCGCAAATTCATTGATGCAAAGATAGCGGAGCATTCCATTGGCCCACACAATATCATAAATATGGATGAGGTTCCTCTGACATTTGACCTGCCTCTCACTCGGACTGTCAACAGGAAAGGTGAATCATCCGTCATGCTGAAAACAACTGGGCATGAAAAAACGCACTTCACCTGTGTTCTGAGTTGCACGGCATCGGGAGAAAAGCTTCCACCGATAGTGATTTTTAAACGCACGACGATATCAAAAGAAAAATTCCCTACAGGAATTGTTGTGAAAGTCAACAAGAAAGGATGGATGACGGAAAGCCTAATGCATGAATGGCATACGGAGTGCTACGGCAAGCGACCGGGAGGATTCTTTCACAGGAACAAGGCATTGCTCGTTTTGGACAGCATGAGGGCCCACATAACAGATTCTGTGAAAGAAGCCATCAAGAGGACAAACTCAATTCCAGCTGTGATTCCTGGGGGCACAACAAAGTATTTACAGCCACTCGACATCAGTTTAAATCGTGCATTTAAGGTGGCGCTTCGTGTTCAGTGGGAGGCTTGGATGACAAGTGGGGAGAAATCCTTCACTAAAACGGGCCGCATGCGAAGAGCAACTTATGGTCAAGTCTGCCAGTGGGTCCTGACAGCGTGGAGCATTGTTAAAAAATCCACTATCATCAACGGGTTTCGAAAAGCTGGATTGCTGCGTGTTGAAGAGGGCAGGATGAGCTCAGCGGGAAATTTGCCTCCGGATGAAAGTGATGAGAGCGACAATGAAAACAATCCAACATCGGATGAAGCAATTCTGAGGCTATTCAACTCTGACACTGAAGGAGATGACTTCAGTGGTTTCAGTGCACAAGAGGAGGATAGTGACTGTGATCACCTGGGTTGGTGATATCTTGATTACGATCAGTAATAAAATACTTCTTTTTACACATGATTTATTTATTTTTAATGTTTCAAACTGATGATTCTATGTTAATCTTAAGAGCTTAATCGGATTGATTTCGCTCCACAGTGACCAATGACTTTCTTGGTAGGCTATTCTTTACCGCTAATTTTTTATTTTTGTTACAAGCCGTATTTCGTTAAAGCCTGTGTAAAGCTCATTTGTTTCAATGTACCGGTAAGCACCTGCGGCTTATATACGTATGCGGCTTATTTATGTTCAAAATAAAAAAAAATTCAAAATCAGTGGGTGCGGCTTATAGTCAGGTGCGCTTTATAGTCCGGAAATTACGGTATAGTTTGTAGTCAGTTAAGGTAAAGGGTAAAAATGGCAGGAGATCCCAGACCCGTGTTATGCTCCTCGTGCTCAATAGAACATAGAACAGTACAGCACAGAACAGGCCCTTCGGCCCTCGATGTTGTGCCGAGCAATGATCACCCTACTCAAACTCACGTATCCACCCTATACCCGTAACCCAACAACTCCCCCTTAACCTTACTTTTTAGGACACTATGGGCAATTTAGCATGGCCAATCCACCTAACCCGCACATCTTTGGACTGTGGGAGGAAACCGGAGCACCCGGAGGAAACCCACGCACACAGGGGGAGGACGTGCAGACTCCGCACAGACAGTGACCCAGCCGGGAACCGAACCTGGGACCCTGGAGCTGTGAAGCATTGATGCTAACCACTATGCTACCGTGCTGGCCCACGTGGGACAATGTGGGAGTTCAGGGACGCGGCCGATGCCCCTGACTTCTTCATGTGCGCGAAGTGTGTCCAGCTGCAGCATCTGTTCGACCGCATGACGGCTCTGGAGCTGCGGGTGGACTCACTTTCCGCGGAGCATCCGCAATGCTGAGGAGGTCGTGGATAGCACGTTCAGTGAGTTGGTCACACCGCAGGTTAGGATTCCTGAGGGAGATAGGGAATGGGTGACCAAAAGGCAGAGAAAGAGCAGGAAGGCAGTGCAGGTGTACCCTGCGGTCATCTACCTCCAAAACAGGTATACCGTTTTGGATACTGTTGGGGGAGATGACTCATCAGGGGAAGGCAGTAGTAGCCAGGCTCATGGCACCGTGGCTGGCTCTGCTGTACAGAAGGGCGGGAAAAAGACTGGCAGGGCTATAGTCATAGGGGATTCAATTGTAAGGGGAGTAGGCAGGCGTTTCTGTGGTCGAAAATGAGACTCCCGAATGGTATGGTGCTCGGGTCAGGGATGTCTCTGATCGACTGCAGGACATACTGAAGGGGGAGGGTGAACAGCCAGTTGTTGTGGTGCATATAGGCACCAACGATATAGGTTAAAAAAAGGGATGAGGTCCTACAATCAGAATTTAGGGAGTTAGGAGATAAATTAAAAAGTAGGACCTCAAAGGTACTAATCTCAGGATTGCTATCAGTGCCACGGGACAGTCAGAGTAGAAACTCAAGAATAGTCAGAATGAATACCTGGCTTGAGAGATGGTGCAGGAGGGAGGGGGTTCAGATTTTTGGGACATTGGAACCGGTTCTGGGGGCAGTGGGACCATTACAAACCGGATGGTCTACACCTGGGCAGGACTGGAACCAATGACCTAACACTGTTGGGGAGGTTTTATGCTAATGTGGCAGGGGGATGGGAACCAGATTAGGAAGTTAGTGGTCAGTAAAGAAACAGCAACTAACGGCAGTAAGGTAAGAGATAATAAACTCAATTGTGACTAGGGGGAAAGAGTGGACAGGGAAGAGTTGATGAACGCAAAGGGACAGGTGGTCTGAGGTGCATTTGTTTTAATGCGAGAAGTATAGCAGGTAAGGCAGATGAACTTTGGGCTTGGATCAGTACCTGGGAATATGATCATAGAATTTACAGTGCCAAAGACTTCTCATGTCCTCGCCTGGCTCTTCTTAGCTCTCTTTAGAGCCTTCCTAGCTAACCTGTAACTCTCAAGCACCCTAACTGAACCATCACGTCTCATCTTTACATTAGCCTCCTTCTTCCTCTTGACAAGTGTTTCAACTGCTTCAGTAACCTATGGTTCCCTCGCTCGACCACTTCCTCCCTGCCTAACAGGTGCATACTTATCAAGGACACGCAGTAGCTGTTCCTTGAACATGCTCCACATTTCCATTGTGCCCATCCCCTGCAGATTTCCTCTCCAGCCGATGCATCCTAACTCTTGCCTCATGGCATCATAATTGCCTTTCCCCCAGCTATAACTTTTGCCCTGCGGTGTATACCTATCCCTTTCCATCGCTAAAGTAAACGTAATCAAATTGTGGTCACTATCACCAAAGTGCTCACCTACCTCCAAATCTAACACCTGTCCTGGTTCATTATCCAGTACCAAATACAATACGGCCTCGCCTCTCGTTGGCCGATCTACATACTGCATCAGGAAACCCTCCTGCACACATTGGACCAAAATGGACCCATCTAAAGTACTCGAACTATAGTGTTTCTAGTCAATATTTGGAAAGTTAAAGTCCCCCATAACAACTACCCTGTTACTTTCGCTCCTATCCAGAATCATCTTTGCAATCCTTTCCTCTACATCTCTGGAACGTTTCGGAGGCCTATAGAAAAGCCCTAACAGGGTGACCTCACCTTTCCTGTTTCTTAACTCAGCCCATACTAGCTCAGTATTTGAGTCCTCATCAAATGTCCTCTCAGCCACCATAATACTGTCCTTGACTAACAATGCCACCCCTCCCCCTCCCTTACCACCTTCCCTGAGCTTACTGAAATATCTAAACCCCGTCACCTGCAACAACCATTGCTCTATCCATGTCTCCGAAATGGCCACAACATCGTACTGGAGCACTGGAGGGTGTGCAGAGGAGATTCACTAGGTTAATCCCAGAGCTGAAGGGGTTGGATTACGAGGAGAGGTTGAGTAGACTGGGACTGTACTCGTTGGAATTTAGAAGAATGAGGGGGGATCTTATAGAAACATATAAAATTATGAAGGGAATAGATAGGATAGATGCGGGCAGGTTGTTTCCACTGGCAGGTGAAAGCAGAACTAGGGGGCATAGCCTCAAAATAAGGGGAAGTAGGTTTAGGACTGAGTTTAGGAGGAACTTCTTCACCCAAAAGGTTGTGAATCTATGGAATTCCTTGCCCAGTGAAGCAGTTGAGGCTCTTTCATTAAATGTTTTTAAGGTAAAGATAGATAGTTTTTTGAAGAATAAAGGGATTAAGGGTCCGGAAAGTGGAGCTGAGTCCACAAAAGATCAGCCATGATTTAATTGAATGGTGGAGCAGGCTCGAGGGGCCAGATGGCCTACTCCTGCTCCTAGTTCTTATGTTCTTATAAGACATAGCAGCAGAATTATGTAATTCGGCCCAGTGTCTTCTGCGCCATTCTATCCTGGCTGATATGTTTCTCATCCCCATTCTCCCCCCTCTTCCCCGTAACCACTGATCCCCTGATTAATCAAGAATCTATCTATCACTGTCGTAAAGACACTGAGTGACTAGGCGTCCACAGCATTCTGCGGCAATGAGTTCCACAGATTTACCAGCCTCTGGTTGAATAAATTCCTCCTTGTCTCTATTTTAAAGATTGTTCCTTCAGTTTGAGGCACTGCCCTTGGGTGCCAGTCTCTCCCAATAGTGGAAACAACTTCTCCACGTCCACTCTATCTCGGCCTCTCAGTATCCTGCAAGTTTAAACGTGATCCCCCTCATCCTTCTGAACAGTACAGACCCAGAGTCCTCAACTATTTCTCATAAGACAAGCTCTTCACTCCCGGAATCATTCTTATGAACCTCCCCTGGACCACATCGAAGACCAGCACATAAGAGGGCCCAAAACTGCTCACAATATTCCAAATGGGGTCTGACCAGAGCCTTATGCAGTCTCAACAGTACATCCTGCTTAGCCCTCTCGACATGAATGCTAACATTATCCAGGAGGGCTTTCTGACCTTGGAGGCACGAGAGGAGGAGTTTGAGTTGCCGGGTGAGAACAGGTTTCAGTACCTTCAGGTGCGGGACTTTGTACTGAGGCAGGTTCCAAGCTTTCCTCGTCTCCCCCCGAGGGGACTACAGAACAAGGTGATGTCAAAAACAGAGGTAGGAGAGGGGAGGGTTTCAGAGACATACAAGGAGTTGATGGAGTGGGAAGGGGCCCCTGTCAGAGAGGTGAAGATGAAGTGGGAAGAGGAGCTGGGAGGAGAGCTGGAAATTGAACTGTGGGAAAAATCTTTGAAGAGAGTCAATTCATCCTCGTTGTGTGCCAGACTTAGCTTGATCCAGTTCAAGTGGTCCACCGGGCCCACATGACAGCAACCCGGATGAGCAGGTTCTTTGAGGAGGTGGAGGACAGATGTGGGCGGTGTGGGGGTAGCCCGGCGAACCATGTACATATATTCTGGGCATCTCCGAAATTCAGGGGATTCTGGCAGAGATTCGCGAACATTATGTCAGAAGTCCTGGCAGGGAGGGTAACCCCGAGTCCAGAACTGGCAATATTTGGGGTATTGGAAGATCCGGGGGCCGATGTCCTGGCCTTCTGAACCCCCGAAGTCAAGTGTTTGGGTCAGCGATATGACTGGATTTCTCAGTCTGGAAAAAAAAATCAAGTTCGCCGTGAGAGGATCAATTCAGGGGTTCGTCCAGAGATTTCAACCGTTCATCGATTTCTTCAAGGGCAATTGAACATTAGCAGTAAGGAGGGGAGGGGAGAGGAAAAGGGGGAGGAAAACAGGAGGCATGGCAATGCTAGATAAGGACAGAGAACCTGCACTTTAACCTGAAGAGAATCCTGAACTAGGTCTCCTAAGTCCCTTAGTGCTTCAGGTTTCCAAAGCCTTTTCCCATTCAGAAAATAGTCAATGCCTCTATTTTTTTCCACCAAAGTGCATAACCTCACACTTTTTCACACTGTATTCCATCTGCCACTTCTTTGCCCACTCTCCTGGCCTGTCACGTCCTTCTGCAGCCTCCACGCCTGGGCAGCATGGTGGCGCAGTGGTAGCACTGCAGTCTCACGGCGCCGAGGTCCCAGGTTCGATCCAGGCTCTGGGTTACTGTCCGAGTGGAGTTTGCACATTCTCCCCGGGTTTGCGTGGGTTTTGTCCCCACAACCCAAAAAACTGTGCAAGGTAGGTGGATTGAACAGGCAATTTAGCACCTTAATTGGAAAAAATGAATTGGGTATTCTAAATTTATATTTTAAAAAACATTACCCGGCCTTTTAGATACCTTTGTATCATCTGCAAACTTTGCAATAATGCCCTCACTTTCTTCTTCCAGATTGTTAAAGCATATCACGAATAGTTGTGGTTGCAACACTGACCCCTACGGAACACCACTAGTCTCCAATGTCATCCTGAAATAGACCCCTTTATCCCCACTCTTTGCCTTCTGCCAGCTAGTTAATCCTCTATCCATGCCAATAACTTGCCCTTAACATCATGGGCTCTTATCTTATTCAGCAGTGTCCTGTAGGGCACCTTGTCAAAGGCCTTCTGGAAATCCAAATGAACCATGGCCTCTGGCACCCCTTTGCCGAACTTCCTTGTCACCTCCTCAAAGAACTCTAACAGATTTGTTAGACATAACCTTCCCTCAACGAAGCCGTGCTGACTCAGCCCTATTTTCTCATGCACTTCCAAGGGCTGGTGGAGACTCGATGGGCCGAATGGCCTCTTTCTGCACTGTAAATTCTATGATTCTATGATATTCCTCAATCTTATCCTTAATAATGGATTCTAAAATCTTACCAATGACCAAAGTCAGGCTAACCGGCCTATAAATTCCCATCTTCTGCCTCCCTCCCTTCTTAAACAGGGGTGTTACATTAGCCATTTTCCAGTCCACTGGGACCCTCCCTGCCTCCAGTGATTCTTGAAAGATCACCACCAATGCCTCCACAATCTCCTCAGCTATCTCCTTCAGAACCCTGGGGTGTAGTCCATCCAGTCCGGGCAATTAATCCACTTTTATACCTTTCAGCAACTTCTCCGTAGTGATAATCACTACACTCACCTCTGTCTCCCAAAGTTCTGATATGCCACTGGTGTCTTTAACCGTGAAGACTGATGCAAAGTACCTATTCAGTTCCTCAGTCATTTCTTTGTTCCCCATTACTACTTTTACAGTCTCATTTGCCAGTGGCCAATGCCCATTCTTGCTTCTCTCTTACCTTTTTACATATCGAAAAAAAACATTTGCAATCTTCTTTTATATTAGCTAGCTAGCTTACACTCACATTTCATCATCTCCCCACTTATTGATTTTTTAGTTGTTCTGTTTCCTTTAAAGGCATCCCAGTAACTTAGCCACATTATTTTTCTTTTATGCTGTCCTTGATTTGTCTTGTCAGTCTTGGTTGCCTCCCTGAGCATGTTTCCTCGTCCTTGGGATGAATTTCTGTTCTGCTTCCCGAATAATCCCCCAAAACCCGTGCCATTCCCTGCAACTCTCCTCTTCCAATCAACACTGGCCAGCTACTCCCTCATGTCGTTTTCGTTACCTTCACTCAATTGTAACACCATCTGATTGCAGCTTCTCCCTCTCAAACGGCAGGGTAAATTCTATCATATTATGGTCACTGACTCCTCAGGGTTCCTTCACCTTGAGTTCCCTAATCAAGTCTGCCTCATTACACATCATCAAATCCAAAATTTCCTATTCCCTAATAATAATCTTTTTTATTGTCACAAGTAGACATACATTAACACTACAATGAAGTTACTGTGAAAAGTCCCTAGTCGCCACACTCCGGCGCCTGCTCAGGTACACAGAGGCAGAATTCAGGATATCCAATTCACCTGACAGCACGTCTTTCGGGACTTGTGGGAGGAAACTGGCGCACCCGGAGGACACCCATGCAGATGCAGGGAGAACATGCAGATGCAGGGAGAACATGCAGATGCAGGGAGAACAAGCAGACTCTGCATAGTGACCCAAGCTGGGAATCGAACCAGGGGCCCATTGTACTACCATGCTGCCTACCTAGTGGGTTCTACCAAAAGCTGCTGCTGCAAAAAAAAATCTCGTAGACATTCCACAAATTTATTTTCTTGGGATCCACTACCAACCTGATTTTCCCAGTCCACCTGCATATTGAAGTCCCGCATGATTACTCCAGCACGGTATTATGTAAAATAATTTACATTAAGGGCAACACGGTAGCATGGTGGTTAGCATAAATGCTTCACAGCTCCAGGGTCCCAGGTTCGATTCCCGGCTGGGTCACTGTCTGTGAGGAGTCTGCATGTCCTCCCCGTGTGTGCGTGGGTTTCCTCCGGGTGCTCCGGTTTCCTCCCACAGTCCAAAGATGTGCAGGTTAGGTGGATTGGCCATGCTAAATTGCCCGTAGTGTCCTAAAAAGTAAAGGTTAAGGGGGGGGGGGCGGGTTGTTGGGTTACGGGTATAGGGTGGATACGTGGGTTTGAGTAGGGTGATCATTGTTCGACACAACATTGAGGGCCAAAGGGCCTGTTCTGTGCTGTACTGTTCTATGTTCTAATTGTGCTTACTCCAATTTCTCCAAGACTCCTTTTCCCACTTTTAACCCTCCGAGTCACAGCATTTTGTGATACAATGTTGGCTACTGTACACAGGTTTAAATGTAGATTCTTAATGTGTTAGATGTTGCTCTATAAAAAGTAACAGTCTCGGATTGACACCATGTGAGGCTCCATTACTTCCCTGCTGTTTGGTCAGGGTAAAATGCTGGATTTCTGAGCTCAGATTTCCACTCTCATAATTGCTGGTAAAACTTTCATCCTTTGGTCCTTAACAAAATAAGTTTCAAAAGGTTTGTGAAACTAGACTGGGGTGTGAGATGAATCATTATGAGTCTCTGGCACTGCTTGTTCGGATATGAAATAAATGACGAGACTTACCAGGCTTGCAAATTTCTGTTATGGTTAGGGCACAGGCTCGACCAAACACTACCAAGTCAAGGAGAGAATTTGCACCAAGTCGATTAGCTCCATGGACTGAAGCACTGGCAGCCTCACCACAGGCATAGAGGCCAGTTACCACAGAATCTTTACCATTTGTGTGGTTAATCACCTGCAAGAGGAAAAAATTCACATTGGAACATTGTGTACACGAGCCTTTCAGCAGCATCTCAGGGAGAGGATTAGTCTCTGGCTGAATGGGCAGCGAACACCTGTGGTAATGAGTGTGCTAATGGCTGCCTGGCCCGGGGAGGCGAAGGTGCAGCAGGTACCGGGGGAAACAAAAATAAGATGGGGCGAGGGACGGCGAAGGTATGGTGGGACGAGTGAACAGGGGAAGCGAGGGAGCAGAGCAGCATAGGTGTGATGGGCGTAGGTGTGATGGGCATGACCAGTGATAGGAAAGAAAGTACAGCAGGCGCCAAGGAGAGGGAGTTTGTGGGGCCCGAGTAGAGGCAGTGAGTGCGAGGGAGAGTGCGAGAATGCGAGGGAGAGTGCGAGGGAGAGTGCGAGGGAGAGTGCGAGGGAGAGTGCGAGACTGCGAGGGAGAGTGCGAGACTGCGAGGGAGAGTGCGAGACTGCGAGGGAGAGTGCGAGAATGCGAGGGAGAGTGCGAGAGTGCGAGGGAGAGTGCGAGGGAGAGTGCGAGACTGCGAGGGAGAGTGCGAGACTGCGAGGGAGAGTGCGAGACTGCGAGGGAGAGTGCGAGAATGCGAGGAAGAGTGCGAGACTGCGAGGGAGAGTGCGAGGGAGAGTGCGAGGGAGAGTGCGAGACTGCGAGGGAGAGTGCGAGACTGCGAGGGAGAGTGCGAGACTGCGAGGGAGAGTGCGAGAATGCGAGGGAGAGTGCGAGAATGCGAGGGAGAGTGCGAGAGTGCGAGGGAGAGTGCGAGGGAGAGTGCGAGAATGCGAGGGAGAGTGCGAGAATGCGAGGGAGAGTGCGAGACTGCGAGGGAGAGTGCGAGAATGCGAGGGAGAGTGCGAGAATGCGAGGGAGAGTGCGAGAATGCAAAGGAGTGCGAGAATGCGAAGGAGTGCGAGAATGCGAGGGAGTGCGAAAATGCGAGGGAGAGTGCGAGAATGCGAAGGAGTGCGAGAATACGAGGGAGTGTGAGAATGCGAGGGAGAGTGCGAGAATGCGAGAGAGTGCGAGAATGCGAGAGAGTGCGAGAATGCGAGCGAGAATGCGAGGGAGTGCGAGAATGCGAGGGAGAGTGCGAGAATGCGGGAGAGTGCGAGAATGCGAGCGAGAGTGCGAGAACGCGAGGGAGTGCGAGAATGCGAGGGAGTGCGAGAACGCGAGGGAGTGCGAGAATGCGAGGGAGAGTGCGAGAATGCGAGGGAGAGTGCGAGAATGCGAGGGAGAGTGCGAGAATGCGAGGGAGAGTGCGAGAATGCGAGGGAGAGTGCGAGAATGCGAGGGAGAGTGCGAGAATGCGAGGGAGAGTGCGAGAATGCGAGGGAGAGTGCGAGAATGCGAGGGAGAGTGCGAGAATGCGAGGGAGTGCGAGAATGCGAAGGAGTGCGAGAATGCGAGGGAGAGTGCGAGAATGCGAAGGAGTGCGAGAATGCGAAGGAGTGCGAGAATGCGAGGGAGAGTGCGAGAATGCGAAGGAGTGCGAGAATGCGAGGGAGTGTGAGAATGCGAGAGAGTGTGAGAATGCGAGAGAGTGTGAGAATGCGAGGGAGAGTGCGAGAATGCGAGAGAGTGTGAGAATGCGAGAGAGTGTGAGAATGCGAGGGAGAGTGTGAGAATGCGAGAGAGTGTGAGAATGCGAGGGAGAGTGCGAGAATGCGAGAGAGTGTGAGAATACGAGGGAGAGTGCGAGAATGCGAGAGAGTGTGAGAATGCGAGGGAGAGTGCGAGAATGCGAGAGAGTGCGAGAATGCGAGAGTGCGAGAATGCGAGCGAGAATGCGAGGGAGTGCGAGAATGCGAGGGAGAGT